>NC_141628.1:40753570-40906070 GCF_047967505.1 Dipteris shenzhenensis | reverse complement strand
GAAAGGTAAGTGCCTTTACCATGTACTATGGATGGGGCTAGTAAGGATTTTTGAATGATGGTCCTTGATATTTGGTTGGCCATGAGTAGAATAGTACTTATTACTCCTACATGGCACTTAATGATGAGGGTGAAAAGTTTGGTGCTTGGGAATGGGGAAGTAAGTGGCCACATGCACATTGCTTTTCACCCCCACCCTATCTATTGCATGAGATGGAGTCAAGGAGAAGCTTGAGGTCGCATGTGGAGGTGATTATAGACAACTCAAGGAATATCATAGAAGATGTAGGGAGGACATAATCAAGAGAATAGTCAGCATATGGCTCGAAGAGCATGGCAAATCTCCAAGCATCAAGTCCATGGGAAGGATGGCGGATAATAGGTACAAATATCAACCAACTTCTATGAGTTTCTTCACTTGTTACAAGGATCCCCATACTAGTAATGAGAGGGGATTCTTTTGCTAATTAGCTTTGTGGATGATCTCCTCTGTGGTTTGATCAGCCTCCACTCTTTCATGAGGGGTGCACTAGGAATATGCCACTTTCCAATCTTTTGGTCTCTTTATTCTCTCTATATGAGAGATTTATGAAGCACTACTAATGTTAAAATGAGATCTCCATGCTCGGTGGAAGTTGGAAGGGATCCACGGTTAGGTCTCTTATTCTCAAGTGTCTATTTACCTAGTATGGGTTGCGGAGCCTCTGTGAGTGAAGGTGGACAATGGACAGCCTGTTGGTGAGATCTCGCTCGAAAGGATGATATTGAAAGATGGAGAATGGAAGGCCTCATTCTCTCGCTATCACAACATAGTCGGTAGATTTGGATTCCTATCAGGCTATTCCTATCAGGGTCGAAAACCTCTCAGTTCCACTCTTTTTGACTTCATAGATCTGGACATTATGGATCTCGACTACCCTACAAGGAAACACATTTTGCACACCAACACTATAATAGAGAAATTGGGAAAATCCCAATTTCCACGAAATAAAATATAGTCACTTCAAAAGTAAAATTTTATGTTTTTTATTGAAACATTAGCTCCATTGAGGACCCGAGTTTCAATTATGTTGGGGGAGACTAGACCATGCACAATACTTTCCCAATTCCTAGAACCGAAGCAACAAGCTTCCATATGTTGCTATGGCAAAAGGCCTTAATAGTGTGAACATGGCCCCATGGCCAAAACATTTGTTGATTTGCTAGTGAAAGAAAGATGTTTGTTGTTTCATATGCATCGAAACCACAAACAAAAGCCAATTTATAGATGTTGCATTAGGAAGATTCATTGGAGTAAATTAAATTGCAGTATTGATACATGCAATAGGATTGTTATAGAGCCTTGACATCCATCATATAAATGTGGTGTTCAAAAACAAAATTAAACTTGCAACAACTGTCAATTTTTATTTTGTATATTAGATGTATCAAATTAATGTCAAATGCATATGTTTCTATGTTGATAAATTGCAGTATTGACATATGCAATAGGATTATGGTAGAGCTTTGACATCCATCATATAAATTTGGTGTTCAAAAACACCGTTCCATCACAATAGAGCTCGTGAAACTCTCCATCACAATAGAGCTCATGAAACTCAAAAACGGTCTTCATAAAAACCTTTTTTTTAATCGCTTTATTTTGCTAAATATAATCAAAGCCATTGACACATAGCCAATTTTGCAACTAAATTTTGCACCACATTGTTTAACACAATCATGAACAATTCCATATACTAGTATTCATACTCACAAAGTAGCTCATCTCCGAAGGAGATATCCTTTATGGTTTGCATAGTAATGTAGCCATGGGCACCCAAATCTCCTTGTGACTTTCAGCCCAATGTGGTAGCTTAGGGATGTATACAAATATGACATTTGTTCTTTCTTTATAATATATTGAGCTATTTATATATCCAGCAATGTTTCCATACAATACATCTCCCACAATACATTTCACATCTGTCAATGGCTCAATGAATGGATCTTCAAACATTCCATAAGTCTTCATCCTTGGGAAAAACTTGAGGAGAGATCTCCAAGTATCATAATCATACTTTGGACCATTATATACCATCAAATCTTGTTTCTTCTTGGTGCTCGTTTATACAAAAAGACCATATCCTGCCCGAGGTATTGTTGATTTCTTTACTTCATAATGGATGCCATTCATTTCGAACATGTGCCCAATGGGTATGGGCAATTCATGTTTCCATAAACCATTGGATGTAGGATCAAAATTTGTAATAAGATAGCTCTTTAAGTTTTCAGGACAATCTGCAACACCTATCATATGTTTGAAATCAAAGAATCATCCTTTTAGTGGAGGAATACAAACTCATATCACAAAGCACAAAGCATTTTTTGCACAAGGTACTAAATCAATGTCTATTAAATATTCTTTCACAAAACAATTTGAAACATAATGTTTTGCAAATCGAATCTAACCAAATAGTGTCCAAATATAAATAAGAATGTAGATACAAATGTTTTAGTTGAGCATTTGTGTCTACAACTCTAATTAACAAGATCGCTCAGATTCACTAAGCGTTGTCTATGCAATAAAATCGAATCAAGTTGGCTAAGAATGCCCTTGCAGCATCGGTAGCGATTCCCCTTTCCTTGCATCCAAGAACCATAGCAAAGCGTTTTGCCTCACTATCTTTCAATGGCCCCATTTTGGCAATTTTTCCTAGCATGCATTCTTCCTCTTCATTCAATGTAACATGTTGAGCATGCACCATACTTCTTGTAGTAGGACAAGTCCCTCTCACTCTAGTTTTGGTTATAGGTGAAGCAATACCTTCCTTTGTGTCTCTTTCTGAACTACGACTAGACATATGAGATTTGACATTCATCCTTTCGAGCACTTTTTTGTTTTTTTCTTTGAATTCAAGGATCACTAGTTGAAAATAATAGAACATATCATGCCCTTCGACAATCAAAGATTGACCAAATCTATTAGAAGAGATGGCACTGCACACATCTACTGCATCATCTAGCATCTGTAGGTATGGCAATAACTCATGAAGCAAAATAGAATCACCACAATCTATATCAAATTTTGTAGGGAAAATGCAATTTTCTATTGGATTAACACAACCCGTGTAAGGTGAAACGTCAATGAACACTATTCTTGCTGGTTTGCATTCCTCTTTAAAACAACACCACACTCTCATTAATGGTTTAAACTCTGCTTTCACATTCATCCTATCTAGTCGAATGATTCTACTCTTTGTATGCTTGTGGCATGCCATTGCACCCCAAACCACAAAGAAATGTAACTTTATGTTAACATGATGCTCCAAAGTGTCTAGCATGTGTTGCACCATGTCCTTTTCTCCTCTAGTGGACCAAATGCCAACATGGCAGTGATCGAGCAACCATTGTAGAAACTCTAAATGCCTAGGACAGAGAACAAGCCAATGCTTCCCATTGTGCAAGCTCATATGTTTGTTTGACTTCAAAAAACAATGCTTGAGCAATAACCCTTTCAAATCTATTATCACTGTTAGTCTTTGAGGGTGACATTATGTCTTCTCCTTTACCTTCTAAGATTTCTTCATGCACCTTGGCTTCATAATGACATTGCATCCTCTCCTTTACCTTCTAAGCTTGCATCCACATTTTTCAATGGAACATTAACTCCAGACATTGCATCCTCAACATTTTCAATCAACCATGTTGAGCTTGGAACTTGCATGCTAATGTTCAAATTAGGCACATAACAAATCATTGGATCAGGTGTCACATGTGCATGCAATGCTTCTAACGATGTGAAATTCAAATGGCCAAGATCTGTTGATAAACAAGGAAATGAAAATCATAAGTAGAAACAAACTAAAGATTGAGATGGAAAACCAAATTGTCAAACTTTAGGTTGTGTGCTGTTATGGATAAATTTGACCAAAGTAAAAGGCATAAATATGTGTGCTTGTATGTGTGGCAATAGTATAATAAAATATGGTGTGCATAAGGCCCAGGGTTGAGGTGTCAGGGCATGACCATGTGCCACCCTTCCACACAAGAGGACCCATAAGGTGTGTTGTACATAATCCATGGTAGTAATAATATAAAATGATAAGGTCGCATGGGTCCTCCATGTACCACCCCTCCACCTAGGCAGTCCCACACCTGCATTTAGTGAGATATGGCCCAAGGACCATGGGAGAAGTAATATAAAATAGGTGGGGATGGATATTATATTGGATTATTCCCTCCATGTAGGATAGGCCCATGTGGGGGGGTGTAGAAAGTCCAAGAATGCAAGTTAAATAATGGGAAAGTAGGATGAGGTGGCAAGATTCCTTGTGCCAACTCTCCAGTTGTCCTCCTAAATGTTTGAACGTATTATAAAATTGGGAAGAGACCAAGGGAGTATCTTAGACTTGGGATATGGGGGTTGATTTATGTGGAAAAATGAGGCAAAGGGTTGTCGCACACAATTGAGAGAGCATAACCACCTAGCCCACATGGGAGACTCTTTCACACACACCATGCATGTGGGAGTGAATTTCTTGGGAGAGACCCCCTCTCTTGGCTATAAAAGGAGGGGGCCATTCCTTGATGGGACACGCTCATTCTTATAAAGCCACTTAGCTAGTACTTTGACTTCTTTCCCCCATCCTTCCTTTCAAATAAAGCATGACCCTCCTCCCTTGATGTCTCCATCTCTACATTCCTCATCCCATTATGTACATGCTCCTCTTTCCCCTCTCCCTCTCCCCTTGTGCCTTAGTCTCCCTCTTCATTCCCACCCCTCTTAATCCCTTTTCCCCACCCATGTTAATGCTTCTCCCCTCACGTTCCCTTTTCCTATATGGCCCTCGAGCATCACCATGCCTAGCGTCTAGCCTCTTGTCTCGAATTCTTTTCTAGTTAATAGTGCTCTCAATGCAATTTGTTTGTGTGAAAGCATTCATGTTTTTCTTTTTCAAAACAAAATTGGATTACTAAAAAAAAGAAAGCACTCATGTTCATATGCTCGGTATGCCCCATAAAGTTGTTGAATCTATACCCTTTCAAGTTATTTTAATCCCCAAAACTACTTATCCTTAGAATGCCAAAAACCTTTGCATAATAGATAGAGTCAAGTCCAACATTATCTAGCATTGCCCGAGTGTTCCCACTAAGAAAAGATTTGGCCAACCGGCCAAAACCTATTTGAGCATTCATATGAAGTGAATAAGGATAGAAACAACAATTTACACTAATTCATTCATCACAATCAAGTCTCAACACACTTTTTAACTTTATGAACTCATAAATAAATTTGGATGTGTATCACACTCCATACAATTACAACATGCAAACATATCTTTTCATGAAATGTATCCTGCCTTTTTTAGCATTACAATCATCAATGGTTTCCCATTTTGTGGAATCACCCAACCTTGAGGAAATTGCATGTTTCCTCTTGGTTAAATTATGCCGAGCAACCTAATGCCCAGTGGGCCGATATTGCTAGATCATCTTCAATCATATTTGGTGAATCATCAGACCACTGAGCTCCTCTTCTCAAACCATATCAAAAATCTGGTAAGGGATGCCTCTGTAGACTTTGTAGGAAGGTGCAGGGTGCATCATCTTGATTACCAATGGCATGATCTCGTTCTTCGCAATGGTATGGAAAGCATCCCAGCACGATCCAACCAAGACTATCCATGCCTTCAAGATGGCCTTGACATTGAGCTTAGGTATTTTGCTAGTGCTTCTCGAGTCACCATATGAGTCCCTCGGCACTTACGCCATGTGGGCCATAATGATAGCAAGCTCAACATAGTTGATTGATGCTTGCAATTGGCTTGAATTACTCCTCTTGTGGAATCCATTACAAAGGGCTTTATTAAAATTTTGGAAAGGCATGGAATTTTTTTGGACTCGAATTAGAGAATATGGACCATCGGATCTAAAATGGACCATAAAAAAGTTATGAGATTTACACATCCCAATTAAAGGCTTGAACAAGCATACAAGTATAAAGATAAGGTTTTATACATGTTGCAATGTAGTCATATTTTCAGGTTGTTTCCCAATGGTAGCAATTAGACGCTGAATACTCTCAGCCCGAAATGCTAGCAGAGGAAAAAGTGAAAAAAGTAAGGCTCCGCTTATCCTTTCTCTTCTGCTCCTGGTTGCTTCAATGAAATGAGGAGAGAATGAGAATGAATGAATGGAAAGAAGAGTATATATATAAGAAAAACTAGCCCACTCCTCCCAAGCATAAATTTGAATTTTCAAAAAAGAGAGGGAAATTTGAATTCATTATAAATTTGAATTCAAATTTGTGTTCAACATTCTTCTTATACTTTCTTCTCGTACGTTCCTTTTGAATTCAAATTTGTGTTCAACATTCTCTTGATACTTTCTTCTCGTAAGTCCCTTTCATTCTTCTCGTAAGTCAAATCTTATTTGTCGCTCTTGCTTGTGATAGTAAGTCAAATCTTATTTGTCGCTCTTGCTCTTGCTCATGATAGTAAGTCAAATCTTATTTGTCGCTCTTGCTCGTGATAGTAAGTTAAATCTTATTTGAGCAAGAATCTTATTTGTCGCTCTTGCTCGTGATAGTTCTACTTTTAGTTGTAAGAATTCAAATTTGTGTTGAAGAGCTCGTGATAGTTCTACTCTTAGTTGTAAGAATTCAAATTTGTGTTCAACATTCTTCTTGATATTTTCTTCTCGTAAGTCCCTTTCATTCTTTTTCTAAGTCAAAAGTTATTTGTTGCTCTTGTAAGAATTTGACCTCTCTCCCTCGACTCCCTCGCTTCTCTCTCCCTCACTCTCTCTCTCTCTCCCATACCTTCCCCCCTCACTCTCTCTCTCGCTTTCTATCTCCCCCCCTCACACTCTCTCTCCCTGCCCTCCCTCCTCTCGCCTCTCTCTCCTTTCGCTCCCTCCTCTCCCCTCCCTCTCTCTCTCTCCCTCTCTCTCCCCTCCCTCCTCTCCCCTCTCTCTCCTTCCGCTCCCTCCTCTCCCCTCCCTCCTCTCCCTTTCTCTCTCCCTCCCCTCCCCTCTCTCTCTCCCTCACCTCCCCTCCCTCCCCGTCCTGGCGGCCGCGGCTGCCAGGATGCCCCTCCCTCCCTCCATCATCTCCCTCTATCCCTCCCTTCCCTCATCCCCTCGCTCCCTCTCCTTGGGGTCCTAGCGGCTGCGGCAGCCAAAACCCCCTCCCGCCCCCTCCCTCCCTCGAACCCGCCCCCCTCCCCTCCCTCCCCTCCCCCCCCCTCCATCCCCTCCCTGGGTCCTGGCGGCTGCGGCTACCAGAACCCCCCCCCTCTCCATTCCCTCCATACCCCCTGCCCCTCCCCCCCTCCTTGGGGTCCTGGCGGCTGCGGCTGCCAGAACCCCCCCTCCCTCCCTCAACCCCACCCCCCTCCCCCCCCCTCCATCCCCTCCTTGGCGGCCGCGGCTGCTAGAACCCCCCTTCCCGCCCCCGCCCCTACCTCCCCCCCCTCCCTCCCCTTCTTGGGGTCCTGGTGGCCGTGGCCACTAGAAACCCCCCCGCCCCTCCCTCCCTCGACCCCGCCCCTCCCTCCCTCCCGCCCCTCCATCCCCTCCTTGGGGTCCTGGTAGCCGTGGTAGCCAGGAACCCCCCTGCCCCCGCCCCTGCCTCCCCCCCCTCCCTCCCCTTCTTGGGGTCCTGGCGGCCGCGGTTGCCAGAAACCCCCCCTCCCTCCCTCGACCCCACCCCTCCCACCCCTCCCTCCCTCCCTCCCCCCCTCCATCCCCTCCTTGGGGTCCTGGTGGCTGCAGCCGCCAGAACCCCCCCTCCCTCCCTCGACCCCCCTCCCTCCCTTGACCCTGCCCCTGCCCCTCCCTCCCTCCCCCCCTCCCTCCCCTCCTAAGGGTCCTGGCGGCCGTAGTCGCTAGAACCCCCCCTCCCTCCCTCCCTCGACCCCGCCCCCACCCCTCCCTCCCTCCCCCCCCTCCATCTTGGGGTCCTGGCGACTGCAGCCGCCAGAACCCCCCCCTCCCACCCTCGACCCTAAACCCTCCATCCCCTCCTTCCCCTGGGAGGGTCCTGGCGGCTGCGGCCGCCAGAACCCCCCTGCCCCTCCCTCCTGCCCCCCCCTCCATCCCCTCCTTCCCCTGGGAGGGTCCTGGCGGCCGCAGCCGCTAGAACCCCCCCCTCCATCCCCTCTGTCCCCCCCCTCCATCCCCTCCTTCCCCTGGGAGGGTCCTGGCAGCCGCAGCTGCCAGAACCTCCCCCCCCTCCCTGCCCTCCCCCCCCCTCCATCCCCCCCGCCCCTCCCTCCCCTCCCCCCCCCCTTCCATCCCCTCCTTCCCCTGGGAGGGTCCTGGCGGCCGTGGCCGCCAGAACCCGCCCTCCCTCCCTCGACCCCGCCCCCGCCCCTCCCTCGCCTCGCCTCGCCCCCTCCCTCCCCTCCTTGGGGTCCTGGTAGCCGCGGCCGCTAAAACCCCCCCTCCCTCCCTCCCTCGACCCCGCCCCTGCCCCTCCCTCCCCTCCCCCCCTCCATCTTGGGGTCCTGGTGGCCGCGGTCGCCAGAAACCCCCCGCTCCCTACCCGGCTCCCCTCCCCCCCCTCCTTGGTGTTCTGGCGGCTGCGGCCGCCAGAACCCCCCCACCCCCTCCCTCCCCTCCGCCCCCCCCTCTATCCCCTCCCTCCCCTCCCCCCGTGGGAGGGTCCTGGCGGCTATGGGCACTGAAAACCCCCCCCTCCCTCCCTCCCTCGACCCCGGCCCTCCCCCTCCCTCCCCCTCCCCCCCCTCCATCTTGGGGTCCATGCAGCCGTGGCCGCCAGAACCCCCCCTCCCTACCCGGCTCCCCTCCCCCCCCTCCCCTCCCCCCTCCATCCCCTCCCCTCCATCCCCTCCATCCCCCCCGCCCCTCCCCCCCCTCCATCCCCTCCTTGCGGCCGCCACCGCGGCCGCCAGACATCCCCCCCGCGCCTCCCTCCCCTCCCCCCCCTCCATCCACTCCTTGCGGCCGCCAGAACCCCCGCCCCCCCTCCCCCCCCTCCCCTCCCCTCCTTGGGGTCCTAGCGGCCACGGCCGCCAGACCCCCCCCTTCCCTCCCTCGACCCTGCCCCCCCCCCCCCCTCCCCTCCCCTCCCCCCCCTCCATCCCCTCCTTCCCCTCCCATCCTGGCACCGCTAGGAACCTCTCTCTCTCTAGTTCCTCTCTCTCTTTCTTTATTTCTCTCTCTTCAAATTTTAAAAAAAAATCTAGATAAAGAATTAATCAAAAAATTTGCAAGTACCTGGAAAAAGTTTGTAAGTTTGCTCTTTCTTGCTTTCTTGCTCTTCCTTCCTTGTTTTCTTGCTCGTCCTTGCTTTCTTGCTTCAATGAATGAAATGAGGGGAGAATAAAGGAAGAAGGTGACTATATATAAGAAAAATTAGGTTTTTCCTCCTCCTCTCCTATTGGCTTTCCATTCCTCCCCTCTCCTATTGGCTTTTCATTTCTCCCTCTCCCATTGGCTCCCATTACTCCCCCTCTCCCATTGGACCCCCATCCCTCATCCCAATCTTCCATTAGCCCTCCCCCCATCCATTTCTTCTTCCTCCCCCATTGCCACCACTCCCATCCCACATTTCCACCATGTCCCATACTCCTCCCATTTCACAAAATCCCATATTTCCCCATCTCACCCTCCTCTTTTTCATCCCCTATTAACTCCCCTCACTCATTTCACTCCCTTATTATCCTACTCCCCTATTACCTTCCCCTCTCCCATTCCATTCTTCCCTCCCAACTCTCACTTCCACTTCCCATTACTCACTTGCCATTTGAAAACTATTAATATATTATTATACTATTTTTTATACTTATTATCATACACCCCTATTACTTCCCTCTCCCATTCCACTCCTCCCTCCTCACTCCCACTTCCACTTCCCATTACTCACTTGCTATACACATTTGCAAACTATTAATATATTATTATATGATTTTTTATACTATTTGCAAACTTACATGTGGGCAAAATCACAGGTGTCAAAGCGATCCTATTGTGGTCATACAACAACTGTGCTTTTATTCAAGGGCGTATTTATCCTCATCAACAAGCTTATTTACTCAAGGTATGAAGTGCATAATTTGTGCACTAGGTGTTTACTTTGTTGTATCAAAATTGTTTGCCACACACACACACATATACACATACTGAGAATTTTCTAATATTATCGCATCTACGTTTCTTCGATGGGCACAAAACTTTATACACGCCTCAACCTAGGTCGTATTGACTTGCATAAAAAGTGGTGCACCCATCCCATAAGTACTTGTTCGGATAACACACCTCCAAACGTATTTTATGACGATTATGCATAACATTAGGAACAAAATGGTGTATAATGTGCAATCGACTATGCAAAGCATATCCAATGGACACAAGACTTTGCACGTTCCTCAACCTAGGCAATATGTTTTTTTACAAATGTGCTTGACACTAAGGCAAAAACGGTGTTTTATGCTTGATCAGCAATGCAAAGCATATCCTATGGGCACAATACTTTGCACGCACCTACAACTAGGTGGAATTGACTTACATGCAAAGTGGCACGCCCATCCCATAAGTGCTTGATTGGATAATATACCTAGCAGCGTGTTTTTTTACGGATGTGCATGACACTAGAGCAAAAATAGTATTTAATGCTCGATCGACCATGCAAAGGATATCCGTTGGGCACAACACTTTTCCTACACTGCAACCTAGGTGCTATTGAAATGTTCTCAAAGAGGCACACCCATCCGATAAGTACTCGGTCAGATAACACACCTAAGGGCGTGTTTTTTTGCAGATGTGCATATCACTAGGGAAAAAACGGTGTATAATGCGTGATCGACCATGCAAAGCATATCCGATGGTGACAATACTTTGCATGCACCTCAATGTAGTTGAAACGGACTTTCGTGCAAACTGGAGCCCCCATCCAATAAGTACTTGTTTGATTAACACACCTAGGACCGTGTTTTTTCATGGTTGTGCATGACACTAAGGCAAAAATGGTGTTTTATGCTTGATCAACAATGCAAAGCATATCCGATGGGCACAATACCTTGCACACACCTTCAACTAGGTGGAATTGACTTACATGCAAAGTGGCATTCCCATCGCATAAGTAATTGATCAGATAACACACCTAGCAGCGTGTTTTTTTACGGATGTGCATGACACTAAGGCAAAAATGGTATTTAATGCTCGATCGACCATGCAAAGCATATCCGATGGGCACAATACTTTTCCGATGCCTTAACCTGGGTGGTATTGAAATGTTCTCAAAGAGGCACACCCATCTGATAAGTACTTGGTCAGCTAACATACCTAAGGGCGTGTTTTTTTGTGGATGTGCATATCACTATGGGAAAAACGTTGTATAATGTGTAATCGACCATGCAGAGCATATCCGATGGTGACAATACTTTGCATGCATCTCAACCTAGTTGAAATAGACTTTCGTGCAAACTGGAGCCCCCATCCGATAAGTACTTGTTTGATTAACACACTTAGGACCGAGTTTTTTCATGGTTGTGCATGACACTAAGCCAAAAACGGTGTTTCATCCTTGATCGACAATGCAAAGCATATCTGATGGGCACAATACTTTGCACACACCTTCAACCAGGTGGAATTGACTTACATGCAAAGTGGCACACCCATCCCATAAGTGCTTGATCGCATAACATACCTAGCAGCGTGTTTTTTTTACGGATGTGCATGACACTAGAGCAAAGATAGTATTTAATGCTCGATCGACCATGCAAAGGATATCCGATGGGCACAATCCTTTTCCTACACCGCAACCTAGGTGGTATTGAAATGTTCTCAAAGAGGCACAACCATCCGATAAGTACTTTCTCAAATAACACACCTAAGGACGTGTTTTTTTACAGATGTGCATATCACTAGGGAAAAAACGGTGTATAATGCGTGATCGACCATGAAAATCATATCCGATGGTGACAATACTTTGCACGCACCTCAACGTAGTTTAAAAGGACTTGCGTGCAAAGTGGAGCCCCCATCCGATAAGTACTTGTTTGAATAACACACCTAGGACCGTGTTTATTCATGGTTGTGCATGACACTAAGGCAAAAATGTTATTTTATGCTTGATCGACAATGCAAAGCATATCCGATGGGCACAATACTTTGCACCCACCGTCATCTAGGGGGAATTGACTTACATGCAAAGTGGCACTCCCATCCCATAAGTGTTTGATGGGATAACATAACTAGCAGCGTGTTTTTTTACGGATGTGCATGACACTAGAGCAAAAATAGTATTTATTGCTCGATCGATCATGCAAAGGATATACGATGGGCACAAAACTTTTCGTACACCTCAACCTAGGTGGTATTTGAATGTTCTCAAAGAGGCACACCCATCCGATAAGTACTTGGTCAGATAACACACCTAAGGGTGTGTTTTTTTGCGGAGGTGCATATCACTAGGGCAAAAATGGTGTATAATGCGTGATCGACCATGCAGATCATATCCGATGGTGACAATACTTTGCACGCACCTCAACGTAGTTGAAACAGACTTGCGTGCAAAGTGGATCTCCCATCTGATAGGTACTTGTTTGAATAACACACCTAGGACTGTGTTTTTTCATGGTTGTGCATGACACTAAGGCAAAAACGTTGTTTTATGCTTGATCGACAATGCAAAGCATATCCGATGGGCACAACACTTTGCACACACCTTTAGCTAGGTGGAATTTACTTACATGCAAAGTGGCACTCCCATCCCATAAGTGCTTGATTGGATAACATACCTAGCAGCGTATTTTTTTACGGATGTGCATGACACTAGAGCAAAAATAGTATTTAATGCTTGATTGACCATGCAAAGGATATCTGATGGGCACAACACTTTTCGTACACCTCAGCCTAGGTGGTATTGGAATTTTCTCAAAGAGGCACACCCATCTGATAAGTACTTGGTCAGATAACACACCTAAGGGCATGTTCTTTTGCGGATGTCCATATCACTAGGGAAAAAATGGTGTATAATGCATGATCGACCATGCAGAGCATATCCGATGGTGAAAATATTTGCACGCACCTCAACGTAGTTGAAACAGACTTGCCTACAAAGTGGAGTCCCCATCTGATAAGTACTTGTTTAAATAACACACCTACGGCCGTGTTTTCTTGCGGATGTGCATATCACTAGGGACAAAATGGTGTATAATGCGTGATCGACCATGCAAAGGATATCTGATGGTGACAATACTCTGTATGCACCTCAACATAATTGAAATGGACTTGCCTGCAAAGTGGAGCCCCCATCCTATAAGTACTTGTTTGAATAACACACCTACGGCCATGTTTTTATATGGTTGTGCATGACACTAAGGCAAAAACGGTGTTTTATGCTTGATCGACAATGCAAAGCATATCTGATGGGCACAATACTTTGCACACACCTTCAAGTAGGTGGAATTGACTTACATGCAAAGTGGCACACCCATCCCATAAGTGCTTGCTCGGATCACATACCTAGCAGCGTGTTTTTTTAAGGATGTGCATGACACTAGAGCAAAAATAGTATTTAATGCTCGATCGACCATGCAAAGTATATCCAATGGGCACAACAATTTTCCTATGCCTCAACCTAGGTGGTATTTAAATTTTCTCAAAGAAGCACACCCATCCGATAAGTGCTTGGTCATATAACACACCTAAGGGCATGTTTTTTTGCGGATGTGCATATCACTAGGGAAAAAACAGTGTATAATGCGTGATCGACCATGCAAAGCATATCCTATGGTGACAATACTTTGCACGCACCTCAACATAGTTGAAACGGACTTGCGTGCAAAGTGAAGCCCCCATCCGATAAGTACTTGTTTGAATAACACACCTACGGCCGTGTTTATATATGGTTGAGCATGACACTAAGGCAAAAACGGAGTTTTATGCTTGATTGACAATGCAAAGCATATCCGATGGGCACAATACTTTGTATACACCTTCAACTAGGTGTAATTGACTTACATGCAAAATGGCATTCCCATCGCATAAGTACTTGATCGGATAACATACCTAGCAGAGTGTTTTTTTATGGATGTGCATGACACGAGCAAAAATAGTATTTAATACTCGATCGACCATGCAGAGGATATCCGATGGGCACAACAGTTTTTTTATGCCTCAACCTAGGGGGTATTGGAATTTTCTCAAAGAGGCACACCCATCCGATAAGTACTTGGTCAGATAACACACCTAAGGGCGTGTTTTTTTACAGATGTGCATATCACTAGGGAAAAAATGGTGTATAATGCGTGATCGACCATGCAAAGCATATCCGATGGTGACAATACTTTGCATGCACCTCAATGTAGTTGAAACGCCCTTGCTTGCAATGTGGAGCCCCTATCCAATAAGTACTTGTTTGAATAACACACCTACGGCCATGTTTTTTTGTGGATGTGCATATCACTAGGGAAAAAATGGTGTATAATGCATCAGCAACCATGCAAAGCATATCTGATGGTGCCAATACTTTGCACGCACCTCAACGTAGATGAAACGGACTTGCCTAAAAAGTGGAGCCCCCATCCTATAAGTACTTGTTTCAATAACACACCTACGGCTGTGTTTTTATATGGTTGTGCATGACACTAAGGCAAAAACAGTGTTTTATGCTTGATCGACAATGCAAAGCATATCCGATGGGCACAATACCTTGCACACACCTTTAACTAGGTGGAATTGACTTACATGCAAAGTGGCATTCCCATCGCATAAGTACTTGATCGGGTAACACACCTAGCGGCGTGTTTTTTTACAGATGTGCATGACACTAAGGCAAAAATGGTATTTAATGCTCGATCGACCATGCAAAGCATATCCGATGGGCACAATACTTTTCCTACACCTTAACCTAGGTGGTATTGAAATGTTCTCAAAGAGGCACACCCATCCGATAAGTACTTGGTCAGATAACATACGTAAGGGCATGTTTTTTTGCGAATGTGCATATCACTATGGGAAAAACGTTGTATAATGTGTAATCGACCATGTAGAGCATATCCGATGGTGATAATACTTTGCACACATCTCAACCTAGTTGAAACGGACTTGCGTGCAAACTGCAGCCCCCATCCGATAAGTACTTGTTTGATTAACACACTTAGGACCGAGTTTTTTCATGGTTGTTTATGACACTAAGCCCAAAATTGTGTTTTATGCTTGATCGACAATGCAAAGCATATCCGATGGGCACAATACTTTGCACACACCTTCAACTAGGTGGAATTGACTTACATGCAAAGTGGCACACCCATCCCATAAGTGCTTCATCCGATAACATACCTAGCGGCGTGTTTTTTTGCGGATGTGCATACGACTAGGGGAAAAACGGTGTATAATGTGTGATCGGCCATGCAAAGCATAGCTGATGGTGACAATCTTTGTACACACCTCAATCTAGTTGAAAAGGATTTGCATACAAAGTGGAGCCCCCATCCGATAAGTACATGTTTGATTAACACACCTACAGCCGTGTTTTTACATGGTTGTGCATGACACTAAGGCAAAAACGGTGTTTTATGCTTGATCGACAATGCAAAGCATATCCGATGGGCACACTACTTTGCACACACCTTCAACTAGGTGGAATTGACTTACATGCAAAGTGGCACGCCCATCCCATAAGTGCTTTTCGGATAACATACCTAGCAGCGTGTGTTTCCTTTAAAAAGAGACTAATATTTATGTAATTGTTGTTACTGCAGCTTGCTTGCGAAGGACTCTCACAAAGGAGATGGCTATAGATTTTGTTCTAGGGATAGATGTGATTTTATGTAGCAAAACAGAAGTAGTTTCATTTGCTACAATCCATGATAGTGATCCCAATTCAGTTTGCCAAAGACTTGGCGAAGATAAGGTGGCAGTTACTGTATCAAAGATTCTTAGCACACATGTTGAGCTAAAGTATAAATGTGGAGATATGGAAACACTTGGAGATGTTATGCCCTACAATACATCCAACAAATCATTTATAGCATGGTACAAAGATGAGACTTATGCAACAGACATTATCAAGAATACAAAGTGCACCACCTTGGATTTTACTATAGGGGACATTTTACAAATGAGATCATTTGCAAATAAGACTGTAGCAGAAGGTGAAGTATTGGGATTTGAACAAGTGGAGCAATGGTCATTTGCATAGATGAGGATTCTAAAAGTCACTGATGATGGTATGGTTGATAACATAACATACTTACATGATCCCTACTATGAGGTAGGCAAGAATATGAGATGGAGCATGCAATTTTTAAACATGAGAAAGAGGCACGTGGTTTTCAATGATAAAGACAAGGTATACTACAATATCAAAGGACCTAAAAAGCGTGCCCATGTGCCAGGCTCTATCACTTCAAATGTGGATGATTTCAATGTACTCAATTATAGAAGTGACATCTTATCTGGAGTGGATGAGTTCATTGGTTCCGAGAAATAAAATGATTTTAGAAGCGAAGCCTTATCTGGGGTGGATGAATTCTTGCACAGTGAGAAGGGGAAAGGTTTCAATAGCGATGTCTTGTCAAGTGTGGATGAGTTCATGCATATTAACAAACCTGGTGTCAATCAAGCTTGTGGATTTGTGAAAGCCATGCAAGATGTCCCAATGAGTGATGTTCTCTCAGGAGTGGAAGAGTTTCAAGGTTCTCAATACTCTCGTAGAATATTGAATTCATTGAATGGTCCTAAGAGTATGTTAAAAATGAGGATGAGATCAACAGAGGATTATTCAATATTTAACTTTGATTGTGATATGGCCAAGGATGCAACGACCAATCATGGATGCTTGGTTACAAACAAATGTGAGGAGAAGAAGTGCATAAATACATATAACAACGTGCATGAGGAACGAAAACGGTCATACATATGCATGAAGAGAAAGTGAATCTAGGCAGATCCACAAAAGCAACCAAAGAGGAAGAGAGTAATGAAGGAGGAGAACATGTTAAATGCATTGGGATATCTATGTTGCAAGCGAAGATGTATGCGCTTCATTGATCTTGCAGACATCAGGGAATGTAGAGGACACGTGTGGCAAAGAAGAGGAAGCGAAAGAAATGAATACCTTCTCACAAGTCTCTCTTCATTTCTTCAGAATGGCAATAAAAGGCTAAGTTCAAGACAAAAGGTGAAACCTCTCGTAAATGGAAAAAGGATTTGCAATAAGGCATATCGCAATATTACTGGATTATCCCATGGTATATATTGGGATTTAGTCACCAACGCAAAGGGCAGCAACAAATTTAGCATTCACGGTAATAGAGGAAGGTCCAAATCAAGAATCTCAACTGTCAGGGCAGCAGCAATTTTGCAAGACTTCATACATGAAAATGCTTTACCTCAACCCCATATATCTACCAAACTCCCTAACGGTGACACGATCACTGAAATGCACCTTCCAATGGGCTTGACAAAGCTCGAAGTATTTGACTCTATTGCAAAAAAGCAAAGGCAAAGAGGGGATGCCTTAGCTTCTTCTCATGTACTTTGTATACTCTTTGGAAGAAGAACTTTGGATATGTTAAAATCCCAAGGAGGCAAAAAATGTCAAAGTGCAATGTTTGTGATGATTTAAAGCGAGCGATTGAGAGTGCAACATGTCCAAATCAAAGGGAATTATACAAAAAAAACCAAAAATCTCATCATGACATTATTCGACATTCCAGACAAAAATATGCATTTTGGAAGGAGCAAGCTATTTCGCATCCCGATGACTACATGTGCCTTATTGTAGATGGCATGGATCAGAATACAACAACATTGCCTCATTTTGTTGCGCCACTCCACCTAAATTACAAGGAAAGCACTTTCTAAAGACACATCTATGTGGAGTGTTAGTGCATGGAATTAAGTTCTTTGCAAATATATGGATTGATTCCTTGCATCTACATGATAACAATCAAGTTGTAACATCTATTATGAAGGCAATTCGCAATGTACATGCAGAAAAAGGTCGCCTACCACTGACTTTGAGAATACAAGCTAATAATTGCTGGCGATAAAATAAGAATGTACTCATGTTTGCATTCTGCTCCATGCTAGTTGCTCATCGAATCTTCAATGAGGTCAAATGTGGATTTTTGTATGTTGGGCATACACATGAGGATATCGATCAGGTTTTTAGCACAGTCTCAAGGGAGCTTAAATGCAAGGATGTGGAGACAATAGATGACTTGGTAAGAAGATGTGGCAGGCAAGTTGGTGGTCGTAAGGAAAGTACAATATGTGGAGAGTATGTGAGAGGCTCGAAAGAATGTATGATTGGAAGAGCTTCATTCTACCTTTCATACAAACGGGTGGTGATGCATTGACAGGTGATACCAATCCACACTTCTTTCATTTTTTTTTAAAAGATGAAAAACCTGTAATGCAATGGCAATAGTATTCTCATGATACAAAATGGGAACCTGAAGAACCTTACAGTCTCTTAACTTCAATTCCCAGCAAGGAAAGGTATCCAACATGGGCTCCTATACAAGAATTCAATGAGAGGTCTAACTGTGAAATAAAAGCATTAAAAGCATTTATTACATACAAAGAGGAAATGCTCCGGAGATATCCTAATTTGAAGCCTACTTGGAGAGAACACACTACAATTGTAATTAACAAGACACGAAATTTAATAAAGGACCTTGAGAGAATGCAAGGCTCAAAGGATGTCAAGGAAGAATGCAATATGTTTTGGCCAAATGTTCATAACGATTTGCACCCAGCTCCAATCTTTGAAAATGAATTTGTATCATTACTCCCACGTCCATATTGTGGACCGAAGAAGAGCAAGTTTATACCACAAGTAGATATAGAGGTCGATTGTTTTGTTGTGGTTCGGCCATCGGATAATGAATATGAGAATGTGAAGTTTTGGGTTGCAAAAGTAGTTGATGTGCAAAGAGATGACCAAGGGAGAGCTACAACATTTACAGCGATATGGTATGAGCCAAAGGGCAGGAAGGAGAATATGGATAACAACACATTGTAATTGTATAATGAAGGAGTGGGTCCCAAATGATGAAGCGGTCTCTCAAGTTTCGACAGAGACAATCATAGTGTCTTGGCATTCAAGGGCAAAGAAATCAAAGAAGCGCATGGGATATGAGGTAGAAGGAAAAATAAAAATACCACAGCAAACTATTTTGCATATACACGAATTTTTAAGGATGCTCGCCATGGAGGAAGTAGAAGGAGACAACACAAATGAAGAATGTCCATGATTAAAGCTTTGTATTGAAGTCCATTGAAGGATTTTATTTGGGTACTAGGCAAGAAGCCAATCCAAGACAATTATAATCAGAGTCATCACCTCCTATGTCAAATGAGAGTCAAAATACACACTGGATGTCACCCAAGGGTCAAGGCTTGCCAAGACAATAGGGAGTTAATGCAGATGGCACCTGGCAAGGGACTATCACATTGAGCAATAAGACAATGGGGAGTCAATGCACCCAAGGGGCAAGGCTTAGCAAGACAAGTGGGAGTTAATGCAGATGGCACCTATATTTTGCACTGGATGTCACCCAAGGGTCAAGGCTTGGCAAGACAATAGGGAGTTAATGCAGATGGCACCTGGCAAGGGACTATCACATAGAGCAATAAGACAATGGGGAGTCAATGCACCCAAGGGGCAAGGCTTGGCAAGACAAGTGGGAGTCAAATTATGCAGATGGCACCTGGCAAGGGACTGTCGTGACATTGAGCAATAAGACAATGGGGAGCCAAATTATGCAGATGGCACGAATTGAGGCTCTTTAAGAGCAACAATTTAAATTGTAAACATATGTTCAATCTATATCATTTTGGATATAAAGACTCTAGCTGAGAGCAACGTCTCTCAATGTAATCATATAACAATAGCTATAATTGCTATTATACCTCTTTGGTTCAATACAAAACTTGGGTCTTATGGCATCATGTCTTTTTTCTATTTATTAAAAGTTTTAAAAATTTTGTGCATATTGTGAGTGACAATGTTATTTTCATGAAATATTTAAGTCTCCTTTCATGGATTTATAAATTTATCACGTCAAGGAAAAACGTTAAGGAAAAATATTAAAAATAGTTAAATTAACAAATAACTTAGATGTAGCTAGAATTTCTAATATAGAATTATTTCAAATTCTTGCATGTTGGTGCAAAAGTATAGATTGAAAAAACAATATTTTTATGTGAATATGATAGTGCCACAAAGTGAACTTTTGATTTGGGAAGAATATTTTCAGAAAGTAAAATTTTGATTTGGGAAGGATATTTTCACAAAGTAAAGTAAAATTCTCATTTGGGAAGGATTTTTTGGCTTCGTCCAAAAACAACAAAAAAAGTCCAAAATTAATGAAATAGGTGTTACATGGAAGAGGCCACAGAGCCGCACCCAGTCATAGAGTAACAGATTCTACACCACTAGCCGTGGAGATTTTGATCCCAGTAGCCACACCAGTTCTATTACCTAGAAAAGAAATCAATACAAGAGGCTAGAGGATAGGTATGGCGATGCTCGAGGGCCATAGAGGAATAGGGAACGTGAGGGGAGGAGCGTTAACATCGGTGGGGAAAAGGGATTAAGACGGGAGGGAAAGAAGAGGGAGACTATGGCACAAGGGGAGAGGGAGAGGGGAAAGAGGAGTATGTACATGGGTGGAGGAGGAATGTAGAGATGGAGACATCAAGGGAAGAGGGTCATGCTTTATTTAAAAGGAAGGATGAGGGGGAAATATCAAAGTGCTAGCTAGGCGGCTTTACAAGAATGAGCGTGTCCCATCAAGGGAATAACCCCCTCCTTTTATAGCCAAGAGAGAGGGTCTCTCCCAATAAATGCATCCTCCCACATGCATGGTGTGTGTGGAAGAGTCTCCCATGTGGGCTAGGTGGTTACACACTCTCAATTGTGTGCGATAACGCTTGGCCACATTTTTCCACATATATCAACTCCCATATCCCAAGTCTATGATACTCCCTTAGTCTCTTCCCAATTTTATAATACGTTCAAACATCTAGGAGGACAAGTGGAGGGTTGGCACAAGGAATCTTGCCACCTCATCCTACTTTCTCCATTATTTAACTTGCACTCTTGGACCTTCTATACCTCCCCCACATGGGCCTATCCTATATGGAGGGAATAACCCAATATAATATCCATCTCCACCTATTTTATATTACTTCTCCCATGGACTTTGAGCCATATCTCACTAAATGCAAGCATGGGACCGCCTAGGTGGAGGGGTGGCACATGGAGGAGCCATGCCACCTTAACATTTTATAATATTACTACCATGGATTATGTACAACACACCTTATGGATCCTCTTACATGGAAGGGTGGCACATGGTCATGCCCTGCCACCTCAACCCTGGGCCCTATGCACTCCATATTTTATTATACTATTGCCACACATACAAGCACACACTCATATTTATGCCTTTTTACATTTGGTCAAATTTTTCCATAACAGTGTGTGTTGTCAAAATCTGAACACGTAATGCTCAAGAGAAATCAATAGACAGAGAAACCATGACTAGAACCAAAAGCTATTCTTTTGAAAAAATACGAGTTCTTTGAGAACACAGATACATCAAGTGTAAAGAGAGCACCCTCCTGGTACCTGCAACCATCCTATTCCACCAAAAAAAAAACAAAATTAGCTGGGAATGCAGGTGTCAACGAGGAGTGCTGGTTGTTATCCCTTTCACAAAACACTATCGAACCTGATTCTCCATCATGGTGAGGTTACTTTGTTGCAAGGCATAGGAATCATGGCTTCAATTTTCCTGCCATCTCCCTCTTTTATGCCACTTTCACTTGTGCCAAAGAGGAACGGTGGTTTGTTATCGGCCATTCCCGAAGTGGGTAAAACATCTTTTGGATGGCAAAGAACCTTCAGCCATTGAGGAGGAATCATCCGAACACTGCCGGTCCACGAGATTAGAGGAGCAAAGAAGGGCGTAGGAACACTTGGTCAACTACGCTTTGATGACAGAGGTGATCCATGCTGATGAACCCAAGTGTCTTGAAGAGGCACAGGGTGATGATAGGTGGATGGAGACTATGCAGTGGGAGTATGGCTCTATAATGAAGAACAACACTTGGGACCTTGTGGATCGTCCACCAAAATGCAAGGTAATTGGCAGCAAGTGGGTGTACAAGACCAAGTACAAGTTCGACGGCACATTGGATAAGTACAAGGCTTGGCTCGTGGCAAAAGGATTCGCACAGGTACATGGTTTTGATTATCATGACACTTTTGCTCCCATAACTTGACTAACCACAATTCGCAGTGTTTTGGCTTTAGCTGCCTAGGGAAGCTGGCCCGTGTTTCATATGGATGTAAAATCCGCATTTCTGAATGGGGATCTCAAGGAGGAGGTATACGTGGAACAACCACTAGGTTTTGTGATCCCCAGTTCAGAAGGTAAAGTCTGTAAACTGAAGAAGGCACTTTATGGGCTGAAACAGGCCCCACGAGCGTGATACCAGCGAATTGATGCCTACTTTTTGCAAAACGAGTTCAGGAGGAGCCCATCTGATGCAAATTTGTATATCTTCAGAGAAGGAGGCAGGTGTATGATCATGGTCCTTTATGTGGACGACCTTGTCATAACAGGGAACAATGAAGAGAAGATCTCACAGACAAAGCATTTGCTAGGAAGAGAGTTTGAAATGACAGACCTCGGACTGATGCATTTCTGTTTGGGGATTGAAGTTTGGCAAGAGCCGAAACAGATCTTCATTTCACAGCTAAAGTATGCTGGAGAGATATTGAAGGCATTTGGCATGGCTAAGTGCAAGACAGTTGGTACCCCTATGGAGGTTGACATGAAGCTCTCAAACGAGGATTCATCACCACTGGTGGATGAAGCGAAGTACAGAAGGCTTGTGGGTAGTTTGATTTACTTGTGCAACACACGGCCGGACAGGGATGTGGGTGCTAAAATACATCAAAGGCACACTTGATTATGGCATCACCTATACCAAGGGCAACATCTTGACCGGATTCTATGACTCGGATTGGGTAGGAGACGTGGATAGCAGGAGATCAGTGACAGGTTACTGTTTCTCACTTGGATCCGGAGATGTGTCATGGGTCAGTAAGAAGCAACCCACAGTTGCTCTTTCTTCTACCGAGGCTGAGTACAAAATCAGCTTGCTTTGCTTCTTGTGAGGCAGTGTGGTTGAGGAGGATTTTGGGGGACATGGGTGCAGTGCAGAACAAGGCTACACAGTTATCATGTGACAATCAAAGTTGCATGGTGATTGCAAAGAACCGTGTGTTCCACGCTCACACAAAACACATTAAGATTCAATATCACTTTGTACACAAGCTCATCATGGATGGAGAGGTCGACTTGGTGTACTGTCCGACTATAGAGAATGCTACAGACATCTTCACGAAGGCTCTTGGAAGAGACTTGCTGGAGAGGCATCTTCATCAACTTGGGATGGGCCGAAAAAGTAAGTTCACTTGCAGGTGGACATTGAGGGGGGGTGTTAGATATCAATGCTCCACTCTCGTGTAACTACGTGGGAACCAGCTAACTCTACTTGTAAGCCCCCCATATGAGAAGAAGGCATTTGAGTAGCTCGGTTATCCGATAGGTCCTGGTTTGAACACCAAGTGGGGGCCAGGTTGGCCTGATGGCTGGATGGAGTTGGCACACTACCAACTAGGCTACATGCAAGTACAGGAAGGCATCCCATGACTGATCGCATTGAGGGTAGACTGAGCATTTCCTGGGGCAGCCCACTCCCAAGTTACGAGGCCCATTTGGAGTCCCAGATAATCCTAGATGGCTATGGGCTGAACGAAAACCGTAGGGTAGTTGCTCTATTTTACGCCATGCTTCTATCGTGTGGTCGGTGGCCTATTTCGGGACCGACCCCCAGTCGACCATTTTGGGCATACTGGGTCGGTCACCCAATTAGGTCCCACTGACCATGACTAGTGGCTATATAAGAGCGAGCTCGTGAAGCCCATTTCATCACTGGCTACAATAACCCTGATTCCTTAGCATCTAGTCTCCATCTTCTACTGTTTCCAGCTCGCCATCAAAGCTTCTTTCACAGGAGCGCACGGCTGGGAGGCAACGCCATCTATTGTATCAGTTTTACAGTAATCAAATTTTTGATTCTCCATACTATCTATTTTATCTCTTGCATATGAGATCCTGTTAACTGTTGAGCACAGACGTTGTATTGTTTTCTGACAAAAGTAACATCCAGGTGGGTTGTAATTTAGTAAGGTAGGATTTTATAAGTCTCTATAGTTTGATCCTCTCAAAGCCATTATAGTAGCAAAAACATTTTGGAAGGTCTTTAATGGCAAGACCAGCTTCACGTGCATTTGAATGTCCGTAGATGATTGGCTTAATTTGTGATATAATAACTTTGTGTGCCCAAGAACCAAGGTTGATTGTTGCTCCGATGAATGAATCTACAAGTCTTTATTGGTAAGACACTTGATTTTTCACTTTTCTTTAAGCAAATGTTACCATTTTGAATGGTAATATATGTTGATAAAAATGTCATGGATGTCCCAATAAAATTGCCGACTGTATCCTTATGAAACATAGTGTCCAAGAAGTCGACTATTAGCTCCTTTGGGTAAATTTGAAGTGACAAGGTTACACATTATGTAATGAAAAAGATGAAAGCATTAGGGCAGTCAAACCATAGAATGTCATCCAAGTATCTATAGCAATGTAGAAACATAGCTAATAGAGGATGAAGCTCTTCTGTTTAAACCAATTTTATAAGGAAGTCATATTCTAATGAATGCAAATATAGATTGCACCATGCAGGGGAGTAAGAGAGACCCATTGGAATGCCATTTGTTTGAGTAAAAGTGAGGTTCAACAATTGAACATGAACATTATCAATGAGCCAATCATTTATTTGAATTACTTGCTCATAATTGAAAGATAATCCATTTTGAAAGGGGCGATTAGTCTAATTGCCCAAAATGCATTTCTTAGGGAAATTCTTAAATCCAATGTAATGAGATCTAGCTATTCGGTAAGCCTCTGTTACAATCTTGGCAATTATGATCTTGAGGCCAAAGTTCCCATGGTGGGGAATATTCTCATAGCATTTCTTAATGTCTGCTGAGAAAAGAGAAGTAGCATTCTTAGGGAGGTTAATAGTTAGATCAAACAAAAAGTCAATACTCCAAAAACTTTGGATTTTATATCCCGTACTTAGAAAAATCTACGTGTTAAGGATGGAAGCTCTCTTTTTAAGTAGATCAATGCAACTTTTAAGGATACAAGACAATAAGAGAGCAATTGGGGAAAAATACACTCATGGTCATTGGTTAGCCATCTGAAATCATGTTTCTGTACTTTAAATATGGCCATTAAAAAAGGAAGTGGGGCTTCATTCACAAATAGAGGGTCAAGCATATGAAGATCTTCTCAAATCGTGTTAATACTTATGCTTTTTGGAGTAAAATCTTGTCCTTTGAGTCTTTCCAAGGCAAGAGAAGTGATGAATTTCTTGCAAACAAAAGCTGGATTATTCGGGGCTTTGTGAACTTGGGTTATTATATAAGAAATGTTTCTTAATAAAAGCTAGCCTCTTGTTGAGAGATCCCAAGCTTGAAATCAAGTCCTTTTGTGGAGTGGGTCTCATTTTGGCAAAAAGGAACAAAGGAATCCTTGACCTCATGAAGATTCTTGGAAGTAGAAATAATATCATCTTCTTCTTTATCCAAAGGCATAGATGGGATATGATTCAATCCTTTATTCAACATAGTAATGGCCATTGGATCCCCAACAAGTTTTAAATCACATGTAACCACATGTTCCCATTTATCATCCAAAAAAGTAGGAAAAGTTTGTGTGTGTGTGTCTGTAATATCTTGATCATCAAACAAGTTACTATCATTGAGTTGCTATAGTAGGTTGTCCAAAGATGTCGTTGCAACATGAAGGTCCTTGCAGGACATCAAAAGTAATTGAAGCCACTCGTTGATGAATGTAATATAGAACGCCAAGGGAGTGTTGTTATTCTTTGCTTCTTCAAATTTGAAAATCTTGGCAAGAAACCCGTTATCTGGAAAACAAGCAAGAACTATTTGGATCCCTGGACCAGGTGGGGGAAAATGTCATTCCGAAAGCCAAATTGTGAAAGAACCTTGTTCTAGCAATCCTGCACAAGCTTGGCAAGAAGTTAGAATCAACGAGGCACATGGTTAACCTGATCGGCCAGAGGTTAATAAGGTTTGTGTGTCTGTGTGTGTGTGTAGACAAAAATACCTCAAGAACATGGCACTCAAAGCCCTTAAAATTTTATAACACGTGACCACTGTATTATATTCCAAAAGTACGTAAAGCTTGTAAGTACATCAAGAAATCAGAGTTGAATCTTTCAGGTATCCAATACTCCACGGTTAGGGTCAGCTTACGTGCCACCATCCAGAAAAAACCAATTGTTAGGACAACAAAGTTTCAATAGGGTAGACAGGTAATGCCAGCACACCCCAGCTTGTTATTGCTTTACCTAGGAGAAGGAGACCTATCAAGATCCTTGGCTAGAAAAGGCACAAGGGGCAACATGAAAAGTTTAAGGCAGAAGAACACGCCTTCCATATAAGTGGCATTAGAGGGGATAATAATTTTGAAAATCAATTGCTAATCCTTCCATGTAGGAGGCACATAATGTCATTAGCAAGGTTAATTATTTTAGAGGCAATAGTACATAAAATTATTTTGAAAAAAAACATTTAGCTTACCATATAGGAGGTGTAAAAATAAATTTATTAAGCCTATCATGTAGGAGGCATTAGAATGGAAAGAAAACAGATTGAATCCTAGACTACCAAAAAGGAGGCATGAAAAACAATAAAAAACTTTGCAAAGAGGACGTTCTAGAAGGGACACTTGTTTTGAAGCCAAATAAAGTGGCCTTCCATAAAGGAGCATGAAAATTAACTTTATTAAAAAAGTCTTAGCTAAACATCTTCTTGGTTTTTGAGGGAGGTAGGGTCGTGTTCTAGATTGATGCAGTATTAATCCATCTTTTCTAGCAGCCTTTAATTTTTTATTAACATAAGCAATAAAGGCAGGATCCAAATTAACAAACATCCGAGCTGGCACAAGTGTTAGATGTGTCCTAAAAATGAGACATACATTCATTAGTAAGTATGGAAGGTAAACACAAACGAGTTCTCCCCCACCAACAATATGGAGTCCAAAATTATTACAACTTTCCAAGACATGTGCCTTTATCTATGTAGGGAAAACTAGATGATGTAGAGAAGTTAAATGAAAAAATTAGAGTATGTAAAAGTGTGCCAAAAATTAGAAGTTATAAGTAGGTAAAGTGTAAACCTACGAGCTCAATTACTTGTATGGATAAGAGGGTGTAACCATAGGCATGTCTAGACAAAGGGAACATCTTAGATAATTTCATGAAAATATATAACTAATGGTGGGTTAGCACGACCAGCTTAAACCATTGATTGCAAGCGAAAAAGAAGGGGGGGGAAACATAATTAGAGGTCCTAATCCAATGAAAAATATGACTCTAAATTTTTGCCAAGCTTGTATATATGTATACAAATCCACAAGAAAACATAAGAAGGCTATAAGGGGTTCAAAAAAGATCACAATAAGTAGGGTGTAATACAGAAAACGGAAAGCCTAGTAGCGAGCAACAACACAAAAGTATGCAAGAAACTACAAGCGATTACAAAGCAAAGCAAGAGAGAGACGCTATACGGAAAATGAAGCAGGGGAGCAAGCGGCAGAAGGTAAGGACAGCGAAACAAAAACAAACAATGCGAGACCTCACAAAATGACCATAACCAAAGACAATCAACAGGCACGTCAGTAACTAACAAGCAAAACAATCAAGCTACGTAAACACGAAAAAGCCCAGGACAAACACACGCAGCTCACACATGACTAAGTCAGTGACTCCGAAGGCAAAACCGAGGAACAATGCACAAGCGATAAACAGCCCCAACGCAATCTATGCACTAAGCCAAGATAAAAGGCCATCGCTAATACATTAAAGGAGAGCGCGCATGAGCGATAGGTAGAGGGATAACAAGGGTGACCGAAAACTAGAGAGGGAGAGCAAAGGTATCGGACCTGAGGCGACGCCATGGAACTCACATAATAGCTATTTGGGTGTAGAGGAGTAGGATAAAAGTCGACTAGTGTGTAGCTAAGTAGTTAGCTACATAGCACCAAATAGAGCGGGCACCGCAAAGTAGGTAGGTCAACCATTATCACATGCTTAGATTAAGGAGAGAATGCATGTGGATCATTTTAAAGAGCCAATGGTAGGAGTTACTTTGATTATAAAAAATTAACAAGGCATAGTATGTAACTTATTAAAAGAATTTTAGCAAGAGTTTTGGATCTAACGTATAATTCCAACAAGACATTTTAGAAGAACTATTTAGATTTTCATGAGGAAGAGATTCGGATGACATAACAAGTAGGTTTGTCACAAGTATGTATTCAACATGAATAGTAGAGATGGATAATATCAAGAGGAACATTATGTGTTTGCAAAGCAAAACGAGGTCACACCAATGAAGATTTCCGAGTTAAAGGAACCTCTGTAATCATATGTGTGTTTGTATGTCTCTGAGGAGTACAAGCAATGTGTGTGTGTGTGTGTTTAGATTTAATAGTCCCATCAATAAATGAGCCATACAATTAATTCCACCATTTGTATAAAAAAGCACTGGTTTGGAAAAATATATAAATAAATAAGAAAAACTAAATTGAAGTACCCTTTAATAATATTCTAAACCAAAACTTTGATTAAAAAAAAGAAAATAGGATGAATGGCAAAAGAATTTTTCTAAAGACAAAGATTTAACATGCTTAAAATTATCCAATGATAATAAATTCATTGTATGGTACTAGCCTAACCAAAGGCTACTTGGGAGATCACTAGTGTGTGTTTGCTACGTGTGTTTGCTACATAGAATAAGTACAAAAATGTAGAATCTGTCAAGTAGTCCAGGTTCTGAGGTCAGGGTCCACTTACATGCTGCCACCATCCAAATACACTATGTGTTAGAACAATATAGCATGATTTGGGTCTCGGGGGGGTCAGTCATCATATGTAACCCTGTCACGTGAGTTCAACAGAAGGATATTTTTAATATCTAAATTTTACAGAAATTAATTTACATAAGGGAGTTTTTAAAATGATTTTGGGAAAATTTTACAGACTTATATAGAAAAAGGGTACATTTTATTAATGGAAAAATTACAGATAAGGGATTTTACAAATAGGCCTTGAATGCACGTGATATTGAGGGTTTATACATAGTGACCCCCCCGAGATTTGGGTAGACAGGTAATGCCTGTGTTCCCGGGCTTATTGTTGCTTTACCTAGAAACATGCACAACCTTCTAGATTCTAATGCATCAAAAGAGTCATCAAGGACCAAAAATAAAAGGAGATAATCCACACAAAATGTGTGAAAAAAAGGGGGATTAGTCCAAAACCATTAGAATATAACCATCATTTGAAATAAAGGGGTTATTCCTCACTAAACTAGGTTGAAAATACTTCAGAGAAATAAAATGTACATAAATTGCTTTACTTGGGAATTCTAAATTCTAGCAAAAAATACACCCCCTTTGTAGAAAAAAGTAATTAAAATTTACTTATAAATGGGGGGTATTCCTCACCCCTCATTACATAGCACGGACGAGAATAAACCAATTTGCTTAAGAATTTCTATATGTATTAGTGGCTAGAAAGATAGAGGAGAACATCTAACTAGGGGAAATGAAAAGAATGGTTTGACTAAAAAAGAAAAGATTGGTTTAACAAAAAAAGATTAGTCTAGGTGAAGGAGTGAAGTAAAACATCAAAGGGGGTTAGTCCGCACCCTAGTAAGCAAAGTTAAAAAGAAACAATCAAAAAAGGAGGGTTAGTCCACACCCTTGTTTGTGAATTTGTATTTTTGAAAAAGGGGGAATTCTGCACCCAGGTAGTCTACAAAGAAAAGCATCTAAAAAAAGAAAAAAAGCAAGCTCATTAAAAAAAGCTTAAATTATCATGTACAACAAATTGTTTAGGGAGATACTTATTAATTTTTTCGAAGCCCATGCCAACATGAAGTAGTGAACCAAAGTTTGTATAAAATTTTAAGACAAGCAAATGACTTTAAGAAAATTGTTGAAAACGAAGATCTGCTTCACCAAAAGTAAATAATTAATCCTATTAAAGGAGTTTAAAACGACGGGGTTATCAAAGAAGGGTTTTTACAAAAAAAGTAAAAAATGTGAGATTAAAGCATAAGAGAAGACTTAGAGAAAACTTAGGAAAGTAAGGATACCAACATACCTCACAACTAGTACTAAGGACTACAAAAGGTTGAAAGCAAACTTGAAAGCACAAAGTATATAAACTTTACAGTCTTAAACTATTACACAACGGAACTACATAAAAAATCTTTGTCTTAAACTATTACACAACGGAGGCCACACAACATGACCTTAAAAATATATAATGAAACAATTCATTGGAATGCAATGTCTTAGAAAAAAGACAAAGAAAATTTAAGAAAATAACTACATAAATGTGTAGATCTACATCAAAACAATCCACTAAAAGATATAGTACTAGTATATATACATATATATTTATGTATATATATGTGTGTCTAAAGGAAATAGTCATATATATATATATATATATATATATATATATATAAGATAATCCACTAAGGGATATGTAATAAATTAAAAAACCAAGACTAACAAGTCACCCAGCACCATAAATAGACTCTACGACGATGAAATGAAGAGAGAGCTCATGAAAAGAGAATTTTTTGACTGTGTAGAGCTTGTAGAGACCACTCCTAGAATGAGACAACACATTGAGGCTCTCGGATCAACAAGTGTGCACACAGTCCCGAAAGACTGAGTTCATCAGAGCTAAGCTATAGAGAAGGCAATGTTGTATAGAGTTAAAACTAGTACAGAGAATGAGAGAGTGTCATCATCGGTAGATCACAGACTATTTTATAGATTAAGAGAGAGGGAAAGGGACCCGATGAGCGGTAGCACAAGGGAATTTATAAAGAGCTGCGGCAAAATCAAAGAAACATGTAATAAAAGCCCATTGTAGCACAAACTATGAAATCATAAATCATAAAAGAAAGATAGGGTGAGTTGTAGAAGTGTTAGTGCAAGTACATGAGCTACGGGCGACTACTCTAAGTGGATTGCGTAGAAACAACTTCTTTTCACTACTTACGTAAAGAGCAATATCAAGAATGCAAGCTCACTAAGTAAATACGTACGAGAGAACTATGAAGACTGAGGTGAGGAAATGAGGTGTTGCCTTATAGAAAGCTTGTGAGGGAGCTGCGGGCAAGTTGTAGCTATGAGGGAGCTACACGGGAGCTAAGAGGGGCAACATGAAAGCATGAAGTAAGGCACAAGAGCAGTGAGGTACCTGCAAACTAGCTAATCAAGGGAGGCAAAGTAGAGAAGCTGCAAAGAACCAAGACTAACCAAGGAGTCAAGTAGGTCCACAGAGGTGAGGGTGGTTCAAAGAGCAATACATAAGACAGACGAGCAACCAACCTTTTAACGTAGTCAAGACATCAGCCAAGATCCAGGCATTACCCAAAGGAAGTTTATCATGTCATGATAAGTAAGGTTGTGGGCGGTGAAGCAAAGGGTGGATTTGGAGGTTTAGTAGGATTAGGGGAGAAATGGGGTCTCAAAAGGGCCTCTAATTAGTGTTTCCTAATTTCAAGGGATTAGAGACGGATTTGAGTTCTACCAATGAGAGTGCTCGTCTGTGTAGGGCAATGGCATGTTGAGGTGGCATGTTGCATTTACTATGCTTAGGTCATAGGTGGTTTCAATTTGAAAAAGGTGGTTTTAGTTTGAAAAAGGGGGAAGGAATACCATGGTGTTGGGGAAGGAAACTACCAAACATGGAGAAGGAGCACCATGTTCTGCCACTATGTCCCAAATTTCAAAATGTGGGGAGGGGGTGCATTTAAGGCATGTCCAAAAAGTCAACAAGGGAGGTGCAAGTGGGGCTATCTAGGGAACTGCAAGTACAATGTCGTAGGGGCAAAGTAGGCAACTCACCAATCCACCACCTCCGCCAAAACATAAATGTGCCAGAGAAGATTTGAACCCGCGACCGCATGGTCCCCACTCTTGGGCCTTAGCCACCAAGCCAACCACCAATCATGTGTAAATATAAGCTGACAGGTTCCATATATTTATATCCTCTTGGACGTTTTTTTGACTCCTCCCTCTTGATTGCTTCCAAAACCACCTCTAGCTTACCAAAACCACCTGAGCCTCCATTATGACCCCTCCACATAGACTTAGATTAAGTTTCATAATCCTCCCCTAATCCATTCCTTATGAGGCCCTTTTGAGACCCCATTTCTCCCCTAATGTTTAGGTTAAGGAAAAAGAGGTTTAAGGAATTTAGGTTGGGTCTAGGGAGTTTTGGAGAGGGTAAACTGAAAAACAGGGGGTAAGGTCGAAGTAGTACTTCGGAGAAGAGGTGAAACAAGGACTTTGCACACGCAATGAAGTCGTGATTAGTAAGTGAAGTGGTGGTGGGTGTTTGTGTGTTAGCTTAGAGTTAGGTAAAGTTTGAGGATTAATTATTGGGGATAGTAGAGTAAAAAATGAAAAGGAAAAAGGGTTTTGGTGCTTTTTTAAAAGAAGTCAATTTAATAAAAACAATTAAAGGCATGGGACAAAAGGGGATAATAAAAATTAAAAAAAGGAGGATTTTTGTCAATAATAGAAAACAAAATAAAGCAAAGGGTTGGGGGGCATTATAAACTAGGGGTTAAATCAATATCACACTATAAAAATTATGAAGAGGTTTTAAAATTTTTTCACTAAGGATTGGTTAGGGTAGAGATTAAATATGAGAGGACCAAAGTTTAGGGAGGTTTTGAAAAGACAAGAAAGGACAAAAAGAAGGGGGTAGGGGGGTAAGAATGTGTACATGTGCAAGAAACATTTTACTAAAAAGAAATTTTGGGGTTGTGTGGGGGTAAGTGTGGGTGTGTGTGTGTGTGTGTGTGTGCATGTGTGTGTGAGAGAGAGAGAGAGAACAAGGGGGAGAACCCAAGTCTAGGGGGTTCAATTGCATAAGGGATGATGTGGCAACATAGGGGATGAGAAGGGGATGAGGGGGGAATTTTATATTAATAATAACACATTATTTTCCAACTAGGTTAGTTTGTATGTGTTTTAACTCTTGGGCATATATAATTATAGAGAGTAAGGGGAAGAGTGTGCTTGTGTAACAAATTTCAACAAAAATAGGGTTGGTCATTATGTGCCTATGTAAGGGGGGTTTTAGAATGAGTAGGTGGGTGGGTGTGTGTTTGTGTGTGTATGTGTGTGTGAGTCTAAATGTGATAGTGTCAGAGAAATGTGTGTGTGTGTGTGTGTGGCCCACCCCCAACCCAAAACTTACTCCCCACCTAGTAGTGTGTAGAGAAAAAATGGATCAATATGATAAGTGTAGAAAAGTGATGTCATTTGTATAAGTATATCCCAATTCCACGGTAGGGTGGTACCCATGTTTCTGCACATAAAAATTAATAATTAGTAATCAAATTAAATGGAATAAAAAACATTTCCTATTGAAACATATTTATCTCATGATCAAGCCAAAAATAATCCAATGATAACATGACTATGACTTATACTAAAAAGAGTTATGTGTTGTAACTATATGGCAATAGCCCGACCAAAGGCTAATGGGGAAATCCATGTGTGTGTTTAGAGTTAATAGTCCCATCAATAAACGAGCCATACAATTAATTGCACCATTTGGATAAAAAAGCACTAGTTTGGAAAAATATATAAATAAATAAGAAAAACTAAATTGAACTACCCTTTAATAGTATTGTAAACCAAAACTTTGATTTAAAAAAAGGAAATAGGATGAATGGCAAAAGAATTTTTCTAAAGACAAAGATTTAACATGATTGAAATTATCCAATGATAATAAATTAATTGTATGATACTAGCCCTTGGGAGATCAGTGTGTGTGTGTTTAGATTTAATAATCCCATCAATAAATGAACCATACAATCAATTCAATCATTGAGATAAAAAAGCACTCGTTGAAAAATATAAATAAAATAAAACTAAAATGAAGTACCTTTTGATAATAATGCAATCCAAAACAAGAAAATATGCTAACTAGCAAAATAATTTTTCTTTCTATTGACTTTTCGCCTAGAATAAATACAAAAATGTCGAATTCGTCAGGTAGTCCATGTTCCGAGGTCAAGGTCCACTTACATACCACCATCCAAATACACACTGTGTTAGAACAGTATAGCATAAATTGGGTAGTCAGGTAATGCCCGTGTTCCCTGGCTTGTTATTGCTCTACCTAAGAACATGCACAACCTTCTAGATTCAAATGCATAAAAAGAGTCATCAAGGAGAAAAAATAAAAGGAGATAATCCACACAAAATGTGTAGAAAAAAGGGGATTTAGTCCACAACCTTTAGAATAAGCATCATTTGAAATAAACCAAGAGATGAATGATCAGCTTAAGAGAAAAATTACACTTTGTTATAGGGGGTAGTCCAGACCCTTTTTAAATAAGGGGGTTATTCCTCAGGTTGAAAATAGGTTAGAGAAATAAAATGTACATAAATTGCTTTACTCGGGAATTCTAAATTCTAGCAAAAAATACACACCCTTTTTAGAAAAAAGTAATTAAATTTTACTTATAAATGGGGGGTATTCCTCAACTCTCATTACACAACATGGGCGAAAATAAACCAATTTGCTTAAGAATTTCTATATGTATTAGTGGAAATGAATTGATTAAAGCAACTAATTAACCAAAAAGATAGGGGAGAATACCTAACCACGGGAAATGAAAAGAATGGTTTAACTAAAAAAGAAAAGATTGGTTTAACCAAAAAAGATTAGTCTAGGTGAAGAAGTGAAATAAAACATCAAAGGCGGTTAGTCCACACCCTAGTAAGTAAAGTTAAAAAGAAACAATCAAAAAAGGGGGGTTAGTCCACACCCTTGTTTGTGAATTTGTATTTTTGAAAAACGGGGGAGTTCCACACCCAAGTAGTCTACAAAGAAAAGCATTTAAAAAAAGAAAAAAAGCAAGCTCATTAACAAAAGCTTAAATTATCATGTACAACCAATTATTTAGGGAGATACTTATTAATTTTTTTGAAGCCCATGCTAACATGAACTAGTGAACCAAAGTTTGTAAACAAATTTAAGATAAGCAAATAACTTTAAGAAAATTATTGAAAACCAAGATCTGCTTTACCAAAAGTAAATAATTAATCCTATTAAAGGAGTTAAAAATGATGGGGTTGTCAAAGAAGGGCTTTTACAAAAAAAGTAAAAAATGTGAGATTAAAGCATAAGAAAAGACTTAGAGAAAACTTGGGAAAGTAAGGATAACAATATACCTCGCAACTAGTACTGACTAAAAACGGTTGAAAGCGAACTTGGAAGCACAAAGTATAAAATCGTTGTCTTAAACTATTACACAACAGAACTACATAAACAATATTTGTCTTAAACTATTACACAATGGAACTACGTAAAATTACATTAAAAGTTAAAAATGTACCCATAAATACCACACAACATGACCTTAAAAATATATAATGAAACCATTCATTGGAATGCAATGCCTTAGAAAAAAAGAAAAAGAAAATTTAAGAAAATAAATACACAAATTTATAGATCTACATCAAAACAATCCACTAAAAGAAATAGTACTAGTATATATATATGTGTGTCTTAAGGAAATAATCATATATATATATATATATACATATATATAAAAGGTAATCCACTAAAGGATATGTAATAAATTAAAAAACCAAGGCTAGCAAGTCACCCAGTGCCATGAACAGACTCTACGATGGTGAAATGAGGGAAGAGCTCATGAAAAGAGAAGTTTTCGACTGTGTAGAGCTTGCAGGGACCACTCCTGGAACGAGACAACCAACACATTGAGGCTCTCAAAAAAAGACGAATCAAGACAAGCAAAGGTATTTCACATATGATCATGATTTCTATTTTGTCGTGCAGTCCAAAAGACCGAGTTCATCAGAGCTGAGCTGTAGAGAAGGAAAAGCTGCAGAGAGTTGAAACTAGTACGAAGAATGAGAGAGTGTCATCGGCGGTAGATGAGAGATTGTTCTATAGCTTAAGAGAGAGGAAAAGGGACCCGATGAGGGGTAGCACAAGGGAGTTAAAGAGCTATCGCGAAATCAAAGAAACCATGTAAAAAAAGCCCATCGTAGTGCAAACTATGAAATCATAAATCATAAAAGAAAGACAAGGTGAGTTGTAGAAGCGTTAGTGCAAGTACATGAGCTACGAGTGACTTCTTTGAGTGGATTTCATAGAAACAACTTCTTTTGATTACTTATGTAAAGAGCAATATCAAGAATGCAAGCTCACTAAGTAAATACATATGAGAGAACTATGAAGACAGAGGTGAGGAAACAAGGTGTTGCCTTATAGAAAGCTTGTGAGGGAGATGTGGGGAGATAGTAGCTGTGAGGGAGCTGTGCAGGAGCTAGGAGGGGCAATGTGAAAGCATGAAGTAAGGCACAAGAGCAGTGAAGCACCTACAAATCGTCTAATCAAGGGAGGCCAAGTATAGAAGCAGCAAAGAACCAAGACTAACCAAGGAGTCAAGTAGGTTCGCAGAGGTGAGGTTGGTGAAGAGCAATACATAAGAGAGACGAGCAACCAAAATTTTAATGTAGTTAAGGCATTGGCCAAGATCCAAGCATTACCCAAAGGAAGCTTATCATGTCATGATAAGTAAGGTCGTGGGCAGTGAAGCAAAGGGTGGATTTGGAGGTTTAGTAGTTTAGGTTAAGGAAAAAGAGGTTTAAGGGATTTAGGTTAGGCATAGGGAGTTTTGGAGAGGGTAAACTACAAAATAGGGGGGTGAGGTCAAAGTCGTAGTTTGGAGAAGGGGTGAAACAAGAATTTTGCACGCGCAATGAAGTCATGATTAGTAAGTGAAGTGGTGGTGGGTGTTAGGGTGTTAGCTTAGAGTTAGGTCAAGTTTGAGGATTAATTATTGGGGATAGTAGAGTAAAAAATGAAAAGGAAAAAGGGTTTTGGTGTTTTTTTAAAGAAGGCAATTTAATAAAAACAATTAAAGGCATGGGACAAAATAGGATAATAAAAAATTAAAAAAAGGGGGATTTTTGTTAATAATAGAAAACAAAATAAGACAAAGGGATGGGGGGCATTATAAACTATGGGTTAAATCAATATCACACTCAAAAAATTATGGAGAGGTTTTTTTTTTCTAATTATTAAGGATTGGTTAGGGTAGAGATTCAATACGAGAGGACCACAGTTTAGAGAGGTTTTGAAAAGACAAGAAAGGACAAAAAGAAGGGGGCAGGGGGGTCAAGGGGGTAAGAATGTGTACATGTGCAAGAAACATTTTACTAAAAACATATTTTAGGGTTGTGTGTGTGTGTGTGTGTGTGTGTGTGTGTGCGTGGGTGGGTGTGGGTGTGTGTGTGTGAGAGAGAGAGAGAGAGAGAGAACAAGGGGGAGAACCCATGTCTATGGGGGTCAATTGCATAGGGGATGAGAAGGGGAGGAGGGGGAATTTTAATATTAATAATAACACATTATTTTCCAACTGGGTTAGTTTGTATGTGTTTTAACTCTTGGGCGTATATAATTATAGAGAGTAAGGGGAAGAGTGTGCTTGTGTAACACATTTCAACATAAATAGGGTTGGTCATTATGTGACTATGTAAGGGGGTATTAGAATGAGTAAGTGGGTGTGGGTGTGTGTGTGTGTGAGAGAGAGAGAGAGAGAGTCTAAATGTGATAGTGTCAGAGAAATGTGTGTGTGTGTGTGTGTGTGTGAGAGAGAGAGAGTCAATTAGTAGTGAAGTTTTTCCAATAGGTGATATGATTTGGATTTTAGTTTCCCAGTATGATAGTGTCTTCATAGTTATTAAGGGAAAGAGTGACCTATGAGGTATCAAAGGGAATGAGGGAGCCATACATAATAATTAATCTCAAAGCCAACTCTATGGGGGAGCATGTTATTGTAGTTAAGAGGACAAAACCAAGGTCAATTACGAGGGAGTGAGAGAAATTAGTGCTTAGACGTCCAGTTCCATAGCTTGACCATGTGTGAGAATTTGACGAGGGAATAAGTGTGTGTGTGTGTGTGTGTGTGTGTGTGTTTGAAAATCCATATATAATTATCCATAACTATGATCAAGTGAACTCAAAGCGAAAGATACTACTTATAGATTAAAGTATGGATTAGATAGATATGCAGATCTAGTATAAGTAGATATATATGAACAATTATAAAAGTTGAATGTCACTTACTTTAACTTAATTAATTAAAATTCATGACATTTATAACTAAGATAAGAAACCTAAAACGCTTTATTTTCATAACTCAAATAAATACTTTCAAATTCAAACAAACAAATATAGTATAATCCTTTCTAATATATAAATATATAAACAAACCATAAAATTAATTGTGGTAATGCATGCCAACCGTATTAGAGCCATATATTAGAAGACCAGTAATAGAAATAACATGTAGGATCATACGAAGCATTGGACCCCTCCTATGGAAGCAACTTTGCTAACAACCTATTTTTTAGTCATCATAAGTGTCTATCTAGTCACTCTAGTCATCACGTATGAAACATCAACACTTTAACAAGAAAATCACAAATTTTCGACTTAAAATTCTTCCAAATTAGGAAATAATTTGAGCACCAATCCTTTGATCACCACATATATTTAAACATGGCACATATTTCAAAACCAATAATCCATAGCCAATCGACCTAGACATATACTCCCATCATGAAAACAAATTTTCTAAAAAATGTGAAAGATTTAATCCACATCATCATGTTGCCTTCCTATAGAGAAAATGTAAGAGGAGAACTCCATTGATTTGACACAACATAAAGACTACATATCACCACAACAATCCAAGGTAGGGATTTCAACCCTTCTTAAAAGTTTTGGTCTCATTTTATGCCATAGGACATAAACCACTCAAGCTTCTCAAACTTTTGTAATTTACAATACCCTTTTGAATTTTAACATTTAGCCCTTAACTTACTTCCTTATGTAGAATATATAAATCTATAAGTAATGAAATTAATACAAACCCACCTGTTGAACTCACATGATAGGGTTACATATGATGAGTGACCTCCCCCCCAAGATCTTTCTATCTAGATAGATTTTTCCCTTGGTTGTTTGGATTGCATATGATTGTAAGAATACTCATTGTTGTTAAAGTACTAGTGCCTTTTCTGTTGATGGTTCTATGTTGGCATTTTGTTAGGTAGCTATTTGATTGAGTGATTTGCTTTGGAGTCCTCTCTCATCTTAAGTGTTGATAAAATCCTATCTAGAGAGTCTTCATGGTGTCTTGATATTGTTGACTCTTCCTTTTGAATTTTGACAATTGTTGTAGATATTTGAGAGGGGCCGATGTCAATTGTCAACATTTGTTTGAGCTGACTGAGCTCCTCTTTCAAGTCTTGGATCTCATTGCTTTGCTTTGCACGGTATAAATCAAGTTTGTTCTTTTGATCATGTTCCTCTTATAGTTGTTGCCTGAGGTGTGTCAACTATTCTTGCCAAGTATTCTAAAATTTGTGCATTAGTTAAACACTGGCTCTTAGAAACATACTTGATTTGTTGCTACAAATATTGTGGTGGGCCTATCCTCTCTGGTTCAACCTCTTGAATGTGTCAAAAATAGGTCTTTGAGGGTTTTGATGAAGAGTGGATCCCCAACTATTGTACCTTTGTAGTTGTGTTCTCAGGGGGGTCACCATGGATAAACTCTCTATATCACGTGCGTTCAAGGATTATTTGTAAAATGCCTTATCCGTATATTTTTCATTAATAAAATGTACCCTTTTTCTATACAAATATGTAATTTTTTTCTAAAATCATTTTAAATACTCCCTTATGTAAGTTAAATTTTGTAAATTTTAGAAATTAAAAATATCCTTCTGTTGAACTCACGTGATAGGGTTACATAAGATGAGCGACCCCCCCGAGGTTGTGTTTGGGGGATCATCTAGTGCATGAACAACACATAATTCTTCTTCCATGGTTGGCACCCATATTTGAGATTTATCATGGAGGATGATTTGCACATCCTTTTCATATAGAAGTGTTGAACTTGAAGAGCCATGGTGACTGAGATGTTCTTGAATGCCACACTTTGGGTTTGCATCGTCCAAGAGACATTTGTTACAACCTTCTGATGTAATGCTTTGGATTACTTCCCTCTTTGTGCAATCTACTTTTGTGGGGGTTGGTTCTGCATCATCGGTTGATTGCACATTCACATTACCTTTCATAGATGCTTTCTTCCTGTTTTCTTTTTGCTTGTTGGTTGACTTTCCATTGTGTGCATGTTAGTGATAGGGGTTTCTCTTGAAACCATTACCAAATTTCCCTGATTATTGTCTAGTGTGTTTGATGATTCTATAAGATTTACACTATGTGCATCGCTTGTGTCATTGTTGAATTTGGAAACTTGTCTTTCTAATATTGCTTAAATCCTTTCCTGATCCTTCTCAATTGATTCTTTAATCATAATTGCAGCATCATATACCTTTGTTGTAGTTTTGCAGCTGTAGTAATTATCCAATTGCTCTTTTATTTCTTCATGCAAGCCCTTAACAAAACTTTTGAATAGCTGGTGATTAGTTAGTGATAGATTTCTCTCTTTGATAGTATTTTTTAGCTTATAGAAATAATCTGTCACAATATCTTGATTTTTTTGAACTACCCTTGGCAATGTCAATTTTTGAATCCCTTTTTCTAATATTTCATGATTGCCAAAATTTGTGGATGACATATTTTGATGGAGATCCATCATTGCTCCATGACAACTCCATGAGTGACTGCAAATTGTTGTATAAGACATTGTCATAGCATGGGCCATGATCTTTGTATTTCCACATCCATTTTGCAGTACCAATGATATGGTTCTCCTATGAGAGCTTGTTGGAATATGTTCAAATAATATTCCTCCTACTTTGAGGTATCTCCTAACCATTTGCACTCAAACAAAGCAATGAATTCTTTGGGATTGCCTTTGCTTGAGAACATAGGTAGGTACATAGGTGGATCTTGTTGTCTGTCAAGCTCTTGTGGAATTGATTCCAACTAGTCCATTGTATTGTTGTTACACATGCCTATGTATTCATTAAAGTATAGGAATCTGATCCCATATGGGTTCCATTGGGAGCTTTTACACTTGTTGAGGCTATGTCTTGTCAGAGAGTAATGAAGTACAAGGAACTCAATTCAATATTGTTTGACTTTGTGCCTGGACCTAATAGAGGATAGCTAAGGTAATATCTTGATGATTTTACTACCAATAGATTGTCACAATGCTTGAAGAGCCAATTGAGTGGTGAATTGATCTCATTGGGTCTTCATGTTGAAATTCTTCCATTGATGATGTCATTGAACAATGACAAATTGTCAATGAAGCATTGTCGTTTGACTAATACTTTGGAAAATTTCTCAAAGATCTTAAGAATTGTTTTAGTAATGTTGCCTTTTAATGGCTAGACCCATTAGATTAGACTGTAAACAATTCTAAAATGTTTTGTTAAAGAAGTGATGATTTTGCTTTCAAAATGCGCCTCATATTGGTGCAATGATTGGCCTTGGAAGTCAATTCCAAAATTATGGCAAATGTATTGAAAATAGTTTTCAATTCTCCCTCCCTCCCTCCCTCCCCCCCCCCTCTCTCTCTCTCTCTCCCTCTACACACACACACACACACACACACATTTACACATGTCAATTAGAATGAGGCTGGCAATTCCAAGCCATACATTTGACCTCAATAACATACATTAAAATGTAAAAAGCCTAGAAAATGCACCAGAAGAAGATGATGCAAACGTAAAATTGTGGCTTGGAGATTTTATGCGATGGATGGCAATGGAATTGGGATTTTATAGATTTGTGCAAGAATATTCCCATGTATACAAAAAAGTCCATTGCATTACATCGGTGTTATAGAAGGTGCAGATGGGAGGCTGCGTGCGAGGCACTTTTGAGAGGGGAGGACATAGAAATGGAGTGCATGGGGAGATGCTTCAAGAAAGTGGAAGACATGGCAAGGTAGGTGGGAGAAGAGAGGGAAGAGTGGGAGAGATCCTAGAAGCGAGTGAAGGTTTGAGCAAGGAGTGAGAGAGTGAAGGCTAAGCCAGGGGTGAGGGGAGTGAGTGAGGGAAGAAAAGGGGAGCAAAGGGGGAGGGGAGAATCATTGTCAAGAGCAAGAAGATGAAAATGGAACATAGAGGACTGATTTCCCATACCCAAGGCTTAATATTTACCATATACGATTCCCATACTTGCCAGACTGATTAATTAAAAACAACCAAATGGCAATCATGAGGTAAACATACAATATCTTTTTTACCCCATGGTTACTTTAAAATGTTGCACAACATTGTATATAGTATGCAATGTATTAAAACACCACGTAATGCTTTCCTACATATATTGTGCAATGTTTTTCATTATATCATTTCTTAATCAGCTGCTTGCAGCCATGTAAAAAAGCACGATTTTGTGTGTAAACGTTCTCAAACAATTTTAAATCGAATACAATGTGTGCCCTTTAAAAACCTTGATTTGGGAAAAGTGGAAATTGCAAATTTTTTTAATTACTAATATAGTGTTCATTTAAGTAAATAAAATTTAGAATCTTTTTTGTGTAGTCCTGGGGGAAAAGTTTGCACCTTTAACTTCTTCTTTAGAGATTATATCCTTTTGGACTTGATATAGAGAGGGATCTTTCTACGATCTGGGAGACATTCATTTTTTTGTATATTTTTTTAAGGGCGAGCTTGTACATAGAATTAAGATTTATATATAAAAAGTTTTGGATATTTCTAGAGAGGGCGTTATTTTTTATAGACATAGAGAGGGGATCTAATTTGGATCTGTGAGAGCTTTAATTTTTGTGTATGTTTTTGAGGGAAGGTTGCACATAATATGTATTCTACAATTTTTGGAGAACGGGTCACACGTCACATAGCCTCTATAAAGAGAATGCACAATAATTTTCAGCAAACTTTGTGTACGTAAAAGTTGTGTGTACAATAGACTTTGTAACACTGTACAAAAGAGAGTGCACAACAAACTTTGTGTATGTAAAAGCTAGGATCCACCATAGTAAATTATGCTCCACCAATTTTCTTTATGTAATTCTATTTCTATTTAAAGAAAATAACGATGCTCCAAAATCATGTTTGCTACACTTAGTCTCTTGTTTAAGATGCACTCCTAGACCACACCGCTACCAATGCAGAGGGGAGCCCCCATGTGTTGCCGTCGCAAGAGGGTAGTAACCCTAATGAGCATATGGGAAATTAGGAATAGGATGTCCTTTCAGCATGGTGTCCAGTTGGGTTTTAGGGCCCTGGTCATTCTTGCCTTGGTTAAGTCCTATCTTCAAGATTTTGCCAGAATCCTGGCTAGGGACCGAACTGGTGATCAGCCAAGCCTTCTACGAGGTTTATCGAAGTCTCGGCATAGGTTAGGTCCAACTGTTCGCATCATAGGCCCCGGGTCCCTGCTCTTGATGTGGGCCAAATTTTGGTAAGGTCACTTGCCCCCGCCCTTTTTTTTCCTTATTAATATAGCTGGCTCTTTTATATATTTTATTTTGAAAAAAAAGATGCACTCCTAGAAATCTTGCATACAACATCTATTTATGGGTAATATTTAGAACCCTCCTTACATATGGGTCTTCTATTTCTTTTTCTTTTTAACATAGGTTTTCAAAATTTTATCAATTTACAAACTCTTCATTTGAACCCATGTCCTATGATTAATATTTTTGGTGCATCTCTCAAAGTCATTTCTCCTCTCTCTTTTTTTCTCATAATAGAGATATATTACCAAAATTATGCTAGAGATGGTCACATGGATGGAATGTGATATCCAAGCTTCCCCTCCCTAATTCCTTCGAACCACACTAGTAGCGTAGAGTACCTTATCCAAGATATGGCCGAGTCATCTGTGTGTGTGTGTGTGTGTGTGTGTGTGTGTGTGTGAAGTCTCTTTGCCACTTGAATTTCACATACAATAAACCAAGAGGTACTACTAGATAATTTATGCTCAATTGTTTTTAAGGCTACTTCGTTGGAGCTAGATCAGTATAGTGAGAACGAGAGCTTGGTTAGCATGGATTGCATAAATGCTTCTTGATTTTGTAAAAGATTTAGCAAGATTTATAGTTCTCTTTTATTTTATTGTTGAAAGGGCTTCTCTTGGTTAGTCTCTCTCTCTCTCTCTCTCTCTCTCTTTCCTTGTTTCTTTGAACCTAGTTATCTCTCTTTTCCCATGATCTGATTCTTGATTTGTATGGTTGGCTTTGCAAGCATTAAAAGAAGGTCCTTTCTCTTGAAAATAAAGAAAATATCTCAAAGCTGTCCCCCTACATGCTTGTCACCAACCACGAGGTAGTGGCCATGGCCCATGAGCATTGGTGATGTTATTTGTCTCCATTTCGTTCAAGAAAATTTGTTGATAGGAACATACAGAAGCGCTGTGTGTTAACTTTGAGAAAAACAAGGCATGGGGATTGCAATTTCATGTGCGTGCATCTCCGAGACATGGGGATTGCAATTTCATGTGCGTGCCATGAGCCTTACATAATCAATGGGTGCTACACCCGAAGAGACTTCCATTGACTCTCCCTCCTCTCTCCCTCTCTTTCAAGCTTCTTATTACACAATCCGAGCAAGAGCATTCACTATCGCTGTCTTCATCCTCTCTATCTTTCTCTCTCTGTGCATCTCTCTCTCTCTCTTTCTCTCTCTCTCTCGCCCAGCATACTCACGCAAAGATGATGATAACGATCAGAAAATCGGCTTTGGTGCGCCCTTCGTCTGACACACCTCATCGAGTTGTGTGGAATTCCACGGTCGACCTCATCGTTCCCCGCATACATACTCCCAGTGTCTATTTCTATAAGTCTAATGGATGCTTGAACTTTTTCTCCTTCGACCATCTTAAGGATCCGTTGGCCAGCACTTTGGTAGCATTTTATCCATTACAGGGAGGTTGAAACCAACCCAAGATGGGAGGATCGATATCGATTGTAACAATGAAGGGGTACTGCTTGTAGAGGCAGCCGCGGATGCATTCATGGGCGACTTCGGTGATTTTACTCCCAGCCTGAGGATGAAGGAGTTGATTCCCAAAGTCGATTATACGAAGGGCCTGAGCAGTTTTCCCCTTCTCGTTGCTCAGGTAAGCATTTCACCCAGCCAACTTCTAAGTTCGAAACCACCCCATTCCCTCTGGGTTGGGTCGGATGAACTCTGGTATATAAGACATCTCCTGAGTCCTGACTCCTTCGTAGATGCGATCCCACATCCTGTGTCTGTATCCGGTTTCCTTGTCGATCGAGCGACCTTTTGGCCTTTTGTGACGTTAGATGAGTCCAACGGATGATGAGGTTCTTTCCGCTATCATTTTAGTGTGTTCTGCATGAACTCGTCCGGGCTCGCTTTCCAACTTACATGCTTTTAGTTCTGTTACCGTGCTGTTACACAGTCTCTGTTTTCTGCTCTCTACATGGTCTTCGTGCTGTTATACACGGGTTGCATTAGTCCCGTTTGCTCACTCATGTTTGCATTGCAGGTAACATTCTTTAAGTGCGGAGGGGTTGCATTAGGCTTAGGCTTGCAGCATCAGGTGGCGGCCGGGATGTCTGCGCTGCATTTTGTGAACACATGGGCGGATATGGCTAGAGGGGAGGGGGAGGGGGTGAGGCCCTTCATAGACAGGACGCTGTTAACGGCGAGGGATCCACCGAATCCGAGGTTTGAGCATGTGGAATACGAGGGATGTCTGCGCTGCATTTTGTGAACACATGGGCGGATATGGCTAGAGGGGAGGGGGAGGGGGCGAGGCCCTTCATAGACAGGACGTTGTTAAGGGCGAGGGATCCACCGAAGCCGAGGTTTGAGCATGTGGAATACGAGGCACCGCCTCAGCTATTGCCAAAGCAACAACAAGAGGGTGATGATCCTCCTAAGGAGGGCGTTGGCTTCGTTACGGAGATGTATGGATTTAGTAAACAGCAATTGGAGGCCCTCAAGAAGGTGGCAACTCAAGGTGATGCTAATGTCTCCTTTAGCACCTACGAGGTCTTGGCTGCACATGTGTGGCGCTCATGTGCACAGCATGTGCTTTGTCTGAAAAGCAACCTACCAAGCTCTATGTCATCACTGATGTCTCAGCAACTTCAACAGCACTTTCCGGCAATCTACTTGCATGTCTACTGGGTGTAGTCACCAGTGAGATCCACGAAACACTAGCATGCATGGATGATGAATATCTACGATCCGCATTGGATTATCTAGAGATGCAAAGCGAGCTGGCAACACTTGTGCATGGGGAGCACACATTTAAAGCCCCAAATCTTGGGATCACTAGTTGGTTGTGACTACCCATTTATGAAGCAGACTTCGGGTGGGGCCGACCAATTTACATGGGCCCTGCATACATTGCCTTTGAGGGCTTGGCCTATGTGTTGCCTAGCCCCCCTGACAACAATTCCAATAGCTTGTATGTTTGCGTGGCTCTCTCATCTAGCCATATGCATCGCTTATCTATTGCTCTGAAGGCTTAAAAGAGTTGCCCTCAGTTGCATAAGTAGGCTCCCTTCATTGAGTCCATTATCCTTTCAAAAAGGCATCCTTTTGTTCATCATGATTATGTTTTTTCATGTGCTTATAGATCCTTGGATGATTAAATACAAATGACATCCATGTTTAAGTCTTGATCTTACATAATGTGTGGTTGCACCATTTAAAAGTTACATTTTGACTAAGCTATAGATACATTAATATGGTTAATATAAAGACCATAGATTTGATCTTACTCCTTGATTTAAGAATCTTGTACATCTGATCTTATGTGTTGATTTTAAAAATTATATACATCCTTCATAATTGTGACTACTACCATCGCCATCACGTTATAGCAAGAAATGTTTTATTCATTTGGAAGTCCTTTTATATGCAAATGTCTTAATCTTAATGTGTGCAACCTATGGATGGCATGATTTCAACGTACTATTCACACTCTCTCTCATTCTCACAATCCCTTCAATTCACACTCCTTCTGAGTTGGTGTATGGTACTAAGGCAGTTTTACCACTAGAGATAGAGATTCCGGCCTTGAGATTCGGTTGGCACAAGAACAGAGGATGATAAAAGAGGTCAGATTAGTACAACTTGAGAAGTTAGATTAAACTTGATGCCTTGCACTACACCAAACAGAGATCCAAAAGAATCGACAAAAGGCTTGCTTGGATGCCAAGATTCGCAAGGGATGGGAAAGACACTTTGCTGAGGGGGACATTGTGCTATGCTTTTATTACAGATTGGATCACCAAATGGATAAGAAGTTTCTACACTGTGGACCGGTCCATACAAAGTCATCAAGGAATGAAGCAATGAGTCTATACAAGTTCAGGAGCTGCATGAGCCATATGGCAAGAAGGTGATCAACAAGCGTTATCTCAAGCCCTTCTTTGTGAGTGATGGTCCCGAGCATCAAAATGCTATGCATTCCCTGCCTGTGGGGGGGGAAACTGTTATGGAAAAATTTGACTAAAGTAAAAAGGCATAAATATGAGTGTGTGCTTGTATGTGTGGCAATAGTATAATAAAATATGGAGTGCATAGGGCCCACGGTTGAGGTGGCAGAGGGCATGAACATGTGCCACCCTTCCATGTAAGAGGACCCATAAGGTGTGTTGTACATAATCCATGGTAGTAATATTATAAAATGTTAAGGTGGCATGGCTCCTCCATGTGCCACCCCTCCACCTAGGCAGTCCCATGCCTACATTTAGTGAGATATGGCTCAAAGTCCATGGGAGAAGTAATATAAAATAGGTGGAGATGGATATTATATTGGGTTATTCCCTCCATATAGGATAGGCTCATGTGGGGGAGGTATAGAAGGTCCAAGAGTGCAAGTTAAATAATGGGGAAAGTAGGATGAGGCAGCAAGATTCCTTGTGCCAACCCTCCACTTATCCTCCTAGATGTTTGAATGTATTATAAAATTGGGAAGAGACCAAGGGAGTATCATAGACTTGGGATATGGGAGTTGATATATGTGGAAAAATGTGGCCAAGCGTTCACACACACAATTGAGAGTGTGTAACCACCTAGCCCACATGGGAGACTCTTCCACACACACCATGCATGTGGGAGGATGCATTTATTGGGAGAGACCCTCTCTCTTGGCTAGAAAAGGAGAGGGTTAATTCCTTGATGGGACACGCTCATTCTTGTAAAGCTACCTAGCTAGCACTTTGATATTTCCCCCTCATCCTTCCTTTCAAATAAAGCATGACCCTCTTCCCTTGATGTCTCCATCTCTACATTCCTCCTCCACCCATGTACATACTCCTCTTTCCCCTCTCCCTCTCCCCTTGTGCCATAGTCTCCCTCTTCTTTCCCACTCATCTTAATCCCTTTTCCCCACCCATGTTAACACTCCTCCCCTCACGTTCCCTATTCCTCTATGGCCCTCGAGCGTCACCATACCTATCCTCTAGCCTCTTGTCCTGATTTCTTTTCTAGGTAACTAAAAAAAAAAACCATCCCTCCTTATACTCACTTTTGATTCACACATACCCTATTTCCTCCCTCCCCCTACCTTCCCTATAATCATTTATGATTTACACATGCTCCCCCCACCCCATGCACACACACTTATGAACTACACTCATTTCCCCCTTTTTTTGGAATGATGCTTTTTTCCCCTTTCTTGAAAAGCATTAGAAATATAGGCCCTGAATCCAAAAGTCCATTTTTGTTCACATTTACTATCTTTCAAATTAAAGATCTTTTTTATGACATATTGTAAATATTTGAGATTTTCTAATGATAATTTATAAATAATTAAAATTTTCTGTAATGTTTCTTTTTCCTCGACATCAATCACACATACATTTGATTTTTCGCTCCAACCATATTTTGCAAAGGTGGATATGGAGGGATTCATCCTCACTGGAGCTACTTGTTGAAGGTGAACACATCATAAAGATAAACGAGAGATAAACAACCCAAAAAATGTGTTCTTGCATGAGCTGTAAATGCCAAAACTTTGTGTAGCATCTAAAAGTGCATCTAACACCACATCTCTACTATGGCACACATCTATAGGTACATCTAACACATAGTGTAGACGTGCTGATAGACGTGCTTTTAGATGCGTTTTTAATTGCACTAATAAATGCATAGACTGTGAACTGATTTTTGAACCTACTTTTAGTGCACTTGATTTGCTTACGATACTTTTAGCATCACGCGGCTTGCTTTCCTATTAACATACATAGCTCCAGCCATCCATACTCATCTCCAAGAACCCACACTCATCTCTAGGTTTACACACTCATCCCCAAGCATTCGATAGAAGAGGGTGAACAAGGAAGAGAAAAAGAAGAAGAAACTTTGAAGAAATATAAGAAGCTTCCATATCTCTCTCCAAGGTAAGTGTCTTGGTGGTTGGTCCTCTTTGGAAGTTGGTCTCCTTAGATTCGTCCTTTGTCATATGCAGGGAAGGGAAGTTTTTGGTACTAGTGTTGTTCCTTTTAGGGTCGAGCGCATGTCCTTCTCCCCTTTTTTAAAAAAGCATTTGTCGGAGCACGTCTATAGACGCGTCTAACAGTGTGTCTAATTTTTTGAAAAATAGGTAGCCGTGCCTATAGACGCGCTGTTAGATGCGTTTATAGATAAAGAGAGGAAAAAAGAGAAGGAAACAGAGGAGAAAAGAGAGGAAAAGAGAGGGGAAAAGAGAAGAAAAAAAAGAATACTCCATCATGCATGCATGCCCTCTTTCTTTATCCCATCCTCATGCTTCACTCCCATTTTCCTCTTTCTTTAGAAAGGAAAGAGAAGGAAGGGGAAGGGGAAAAGAGAGGAAAAAAGAGGAGAAAAAAGAGAGAAAAAGAATGCTCCATCATGCATGCCCTCTTTCTTTATCCCACCCTCATGCTTCAGTCCAATTTTTCTCTTTCTTTATCCCACCCTCATGCAATCACTTATTTCCATCATTCATGCAATCCCTTATTTCTTCATGAATGCTTAAGGCATTGAATATTTGACTTAAACATGCAAAGGAGAGGAAAGAGAAGGAAGGGGAAGCCTAGTTTGACAGTTTTCTTATGTTGCCTTCCCATTCCTTCCCTTCCCCTTCCCCTTTCTCTTCCCCTTCCCTTTCCCCTTTCCCCTTCTCTTTCCTCCTCTCTTTTCCTCTCTTTTCCCCTCTTTTCCTCTCTTTTCCCCTCTCTTTTCTTCTCTTTTCTCCTCTCTTTCCTTCTCTCGTTTTCTCTCTTTTATCCTCTCTTTTTTTCTCTTTTTTATCCTCTCTTTCCTTCTCTCTTTTCCTCTCTTTTCCTGTCTCTTTTTCTCTCTTTTCCCCTCTCTTTTCCTCTCTTTTCTCCTCTCTTTCCTTCTCTTTTTTCCTATTATTTTCTCCTCTCTTTTCCTCTCTTTTCCCCTCTCTTTTCCTCTCTTTGCCACAAGGTGATGGTATGATCTTCTATGACATCACTCAGATAGGAGGCATCTTGATGAATGCATGGGGGAAGGACATCATGGCCTTCATGCACTCTATAGTTGCTAGCAATTACAGAGATTGCTTTATTCCATACAAAGAGTAGTAAAAAAAGTTGGCTGATGAGACCATCACTGCTGTATGCTCTAGGTATCCCAATCCCCCCAATGTTGAGTTCACAGATAAATGGCAAAAGTTAAAGATTGTTATTATACTTGCCAATAAAAGATCTTTGCTTAAGAGGCAAGCACTACTCGAGATTTCCAGGAGAGAGGGAGGTCAACCACCAAGGGGCCAGCCCCACACCGCTTACAAGCATGAGTGGAAGAAAGCAATGAAGGCAGCGAAGGTGGAGCCTAGTCTGCAGCATGTGGAGGCACAAAGGATTCAAATGGAGCAATATGGAAATGTGCATTTTGGAGTAGGGGGTGTTGAATCATGGGAGACCCAATTTGTAAGTATCGATCTAAAATTATATTTTGCTTATGTGGTTTATTAGGAGGTTGTTTCTTTGTACTAAGCCCTCTACAAATTGTGTCATCTTGTAGCTTGATCTCATAGGCAGGTAACCTACTCCTGTCAAGATAGCCTACCATCACCACCATTGCAGAGGACATACATGGAGGCACTTCTATGATGACGAGTTGATTACTGAGGAGCAGTATATTCGGGCTACTTGAGTGCCCCCCAGGTATTTAAAAGTACTTAAATAATATCAATATTGTAAATAAATATTTGATTTTTCATACATTGATACATGTTGTCCCTCATTTACAGGCCCTTGGGGCTGATCAGGAAGAAGAAGATGAGGAAGAAGGCGACAAAGAAAGGAGCGAGGATGTGGAGAACTTAGATTAGTTAGAGGAGTAGTGCTAGCTAATCTTTTTTGTACTTGAAGCCATTGCCTTAGCTTCATGTCTCTCTTGCATATACACTCCTCTTTTTTTTTGTACTTGAAGCCATAGGACATGGCTTGGCTTCGTGCTATAAGTACATACAAGCACTTTTTGGAATATGAATTATAGACACTCCTTTTATTTTTTCAGCTTTCAATTTCCTTGTGCAACTTTCTATCAATGAATGCCTTGTGAACTAAATGTTTTATTTGGAATTGTAATCGTCGGCTATAGACATGCTAATTAAAATGCCAACTGTGCTAATTAAAATGCAGTTGGTTGTAAGAATTGAATTGCACACTGTGGAAATGGGATTCTTGTAACCACACAACATACACATCATTCTGTTCAACCACACAAAATTCTTCTTTTATTTAAAAAAAAAATTTGTAGAGCATCTATAAGCACATCTATGAACGTGTATTTTTGCCTTTTTTAAATTTCTACAGAGCATCTAAAAGCATGTCTATAGGCACATCTGTCTATTATATAGACATGCCTATAGATGCGGGTCTCTAGATGGGCTAATAGACGCACAAATAGATGCACCCATAAGTCTTTTTATAGTTAAGGAAACGTGTCTATGTGCACGTCTATGGGTGCTTTGTGTTGTTGTGTTTCCACATACAAACAAGTAGATCATCCTTGTAGCTTATTATTTTATTCATTTGAAGAAGATAGTTATGTCTATTAGGCGCTGTCTTACTCTAAATACCAAGGTGTATGGCTGCATAATCATCTTTCCCAACTTTTCTAATGCAAAGTTTCTTGCAACAAACTTGCATAAGCATCCTTTCCATATTCTCCTCAATATTACATGTCTCTTTGGTCCTGGAATTGATGCCATGATTCTTCGCCTCTTCACACTCACATTCTTTCTTTTTGTAAATAGTGTCTTGTGTTTTCTAGTTGTAAGACCATCAAACCTCGAATCCATTTCCCTTAAATCTTCATCTCTATAATCAAATGCTATGTGGGCTTGAGAATTATTTGATGCCTTATAATATCTTGGAAATGGCAATCTAGTAGACATGTTCATTGATGTCAATTTGTTGCCAATGCCTCTTGAATTTTGTGGTTGAAATCTTTCTCCTTCATAACTCAAGATTCTCCCATCTATATTCTCTGCATGCTAGCAACAATATTACGAACAACATGACAAGTCTTAGATTCTCTACCCCCTTTGCTTTGTATTTGAGTGGTAACATCATGATGATTGTCACTAATATCATTAATTTTTTGTTATTGCATCACTTATCCTATTAATCTTTGCATGTATTTTTCTGTGGTCCCATCTTATTATTCTCAACACAAGACAAGTCTTCTATATCAGTAAGCATGTTTGAGTCACTTGTAGGACAAGACAAGTCTTCTATACCAATGAGCCTGTTCGAGTCACTTGCATTATAGGACAAGTCTTCTATACCAGTGAGCCTGTTCGAGTCACTTGCAACATAAGACAAGTCTTCTATACTAGTGAGTATATTTGAGTCACTTGGAACACAAGAAACCTTTTCTGCACCAACATATGTTACTATAATGTCTTTAATACCTGTGAGCATGCCACTATGGTACTCTTGATCACTACTATAGCTTCTTATCAATTTGGATCCCATTTGTGTTATAGTTCTTTTCTTTTGATAATATTCTATTGTGTCTTCCATGACATTGAAGGAAATTGTCTTGGGCAAACTTGATTTCAAGGAAGTTAACCCCCATTTACAAGTACTATGAACTTGTAGATGAGACATAGTATTACAGACGTCTAGATGTGAAGTACTATCCATTGAATTTTGAATGACACCTGCACTAGTCAACTTAATTATCTCCACTATACAGAGAAAACTCTTAGCATAGCCCTTAATGTTGCCAATTGCTAAAACTTCTTCGAAGCAAGATAACATCACTACTTTCTCCCCCTCAAAATAAGTTTTCTTGATATCTTGAAACTATGTCTTTGGAGCAATTTCGTCTTGGTCCCAGAGCGTTTTGTGTGCTTGCATATCAAATATGTCACATTGTAAGATATCTCCCAATGTTTCCGAGCCTCCATTGTAAGATACTTTAGGATTTACAATGTTGGTGATTATCACTACACATCTTCTCTCACCATAATGTTGGAAATGACACACATTCATAGGATCAAGACTATGAATTCGTCCAAAAGCCACCACTTCATTCTTCTTATATAACACCACATCCATACCCTCTGTTAGGGTGAATACCTATTTTATGTACAAAAATAGATTAGCAACTCAAAAAAAGACATAATAAATAATCATTGAGCTTATTTTTACTTAATAACTTTTATATTAAGACTAGCAGAGAAGGCATTAAACCTGAACCCTAACCCTAAACTTTAAATAATTAATACCAAAACATCTTAACTACCATAAATCCTAAAGTTTAAAATTTTAATCCCTAAACCCTAAACCATTTCCTAAACTCCTAAATCCTAAACCCTAAATAGTAAATACTAAACCCTAAACCCAAAATCCAATTTTCTAAATCCTAAACTCTAAATCCTAAATCCTAAATCCTAAACCCTAAACCCTAAACCCTAACCCTATAATACAACCAAAATTTAATGAATTTTTTTTATTTGTGCAATAGGTTGGATATATCCCCTAACCTGTTGCTGATATATCCAACCTATTGCATAAATCAAGAAATTTTCTTGATTTATGCAATAGGTTAGATATATCCCCCAACCTATTGCTCAAGCAACAGGTTGGGGTGACCCCAACCTATTGCTAAATTTCTTGATTTGTACAACAGGTTGGATATACACCCCAACCTGTTGCTCAGGTTGAGGGGTATATCCAACCTATTGCATAAATCAAGAAACCCCAACTTGTTCACTCGGGGGGGTCACTATGTATAAACCCTCTATATCACGTGCGTTCAAGGCCTATATTTAAAGTCCCTTATCTGTAAAAAATTTCATTAATTTAAAATGTACCCCTTTTCTATACAAATCTGTAAATTTTTTCCAAAACTATTTTAAATAGTCCCTTATGTATATTTATTTCTGTAAATTTTAGAAATAAAAAAAATCCTTCTGTTGAACTCACGTGATAGGGTTACATATGATGAGTGACCCCCCCGAGCATGTTCATTAGGGGAGAAATGGGGTCTCAAAAGGGCCTCATAAGGAATGGATTAGGGGAGGATTAGGAAACTTAATCTCATCCTATGTGGAGGGCTCATAATGGAGGCCCAAGTGGTTTTGCTAAGCTAGAGGTGGTTTTGCAAGCCATAAATGGGGAGGGGCCAAAAAAACGTCTAGCAAGGTATAAATATATTCAAAATCTATACATTTGTAGTCACATTATCGGTGGTTGGCTTAGTGGTTAGGGCCCAAAGGTGGGGGCCAAGTGGGTGCGGGTTCAATTCCTTCTAGTGCACATTAAAGTTTTGGAGAGGTGGGTGCCTAAGGTGGTGGCTATTGTAGCCACCTTGCCACATGGCAATCTCGCATGAGGCGCATCCTGCACTCGTCCCTGTACCATCTACATAGCCATGGGACCCATGCCACTCACAAGCCCATTGCAGGCCCCCTTTTTGACCTTTTGGGCATGCCTTTAATGCACCCCCCTCCCCACATTTTGAATTTGGGGACATATGGTAGCACATGGTGCTCTCTCCCCACAATTGGTGGTATTCTTCTCCAAATCCATGGTATTCCTTACTCCTTTTTCAAATTTAAACAACCTATGAGCTCATCATAGTAAATGCCACATGACACTTCATCGTACCATTGTCCCACACAAAGGGGCACTCTCATTGGTACACCTCAAATCCCTCTCTAATCCCTTGAAATTAGAAAACACTAATTGGAGGCCCTTTGGAGACCCCATTTCTCCCCTAATGTGCTTGACCAACAGGTTGGGGGGTGTATCCAATCTGTTGCAAAAATCAAGAAATTTTCTTGATTTGTGCAACAGGTTGGATTTACCCCCCACAACCTGTTGCTCAAGCAATAGGTTGTGGGGGGTACATCCAACCTATTGCACAAATCAAGAAAATTTCTTGATTTTTGCAATAGGTTGGATGCACCGTTAACCTATTCCACTTACAACAGGTTGGGGGATATATCAAACCTATTTCACAAATTGAAAAAAATCATTAAAATTTGGTTGTATTTTAGGGTTAGGGTTTAGGGTTTAGTATCTAGGGTTAAGGATTTAGGGCTTAGGATTTAAGATTTAGTGTTTAGGGTTTTAGGTTTATGATTATGGTTTTAGGGTTTACGATTTAGGGTTAAGAGTTTAGGATTTAGGGTTTAGGGTTAAGGATTTAGCATTTAAGATTTAGGGTTTATGATTATTGTTTTAAGGTTTAGGATTTAGGGTTTAGGTTTTAGGGTTTAGGGTTCAAGGTTTAGGGTTAAGTATATCAGGTAATGAGCTTAGAGTCTAGAATCTAGGGTTTAGGATCTAGAAATTAGGCTTTAGAATTTAAGCTATAGGGTTAGGGTTTGAGGTTTAGGGTTTAGGGTTTAGGGATTAGAACTGTTATATAATTTTAAGAGCTTAGATTCTATAACCTAAGATTTAGGGAACTTTAGGATTTAAGATTTAGGGTGTAAGATTTAAGGTATATAGACTGTATAAAATATGCATTCCAAAGTATTTAGTTTAGATATATATAGAGTATATATTATATGCTTTCCAAAGTGTTTTGTTTATATCCAATACTAGGTACGATCCTTTGCAAAGGCTTTACTTTAAGTAATTATAAGTCTACCTAGTCAAAGTATCCTACTGGATTAGGAATAAGGGATGCGTCAATTTTACGAGCAAAAACCTATGAGCAGGTTTATCCGAGCGTGTTTTTCAAGAGATTTTTAAAAATGTTTTTCTTTGGGAAACATGGTTTTTACACTTTTATTTTCACTAGAACTAGATCCCTTTATCATAAAAATATACAGACTAGTCACTCATTCATTTTTACACAACATAATTTTCTTATTTAGAGACATCCCTTTGTACCCCTGTTATTACCTTAAAAAAGTGTTGATTCCTTTAAGAAACATTCCTCATAATCACTCTCAATGTAATAATACTATGCATATATAATTACTTATTAACACATTTATATCATATGGCAATATCTTTTTAGTGTTTTTATAGCATATTTATGGACATGTTTCTAAAGAAGTTTGAATTACTATAAATAAGTATTAACTTGGGCTTATATATCACTCTCATAAAATACATGTAATATTTAATACTATATATGAAAGATTTTTCAAAATATAACTCCATAGATGTGCTCAAATGGGGTGTTCCGATCAATTTGAGTGGTTGAATGACTATATTTGGACATTGGATATGAAAGTTATGTCACTTTTAAAAGTGCTGTCCAAGGTAGTTTCGCCAGCGAAACTACCTTGGGAGACTTGCTTCAAAGGGGTTTCGCTGGCGAAACTACCTGGATGGCTTGCTTCAATGAGTTTTCTTTGAAGAAACTCTTTCATGAAGATAGGTTGAGAGAGGGTTTTCAATGTCACCCCCTATTAAGTAAAAGTTGTAAGAAGGATCATAAGGGAATTTTCATAGAGAAGTCTACTCTACATGTGGGTTTCTTCAAAAGCCATCCCATTATGCTCTCACCATTTCTACAAATTCACCTAAAGATTTTTGTATAAAATAGGCATTGCTATAATACTTTGCATATTTCTAAGTGAAACTATGTTTTCTTCTGATCGATTTTTGCCATATTTATGCATAGTTGGAAGCTTTTTTTTCCTTCGCTCGGACGCTCGGAAGATTTCGCTCAGAAAATGCTCGTCCCCAGGAATAAGCATGTAGGCTAAAAGCACACCGATTCATATTTTCTTACATTCATGCTACATGGTGTATCAGAAGAAATGAAGAAGTATGTGATAAGAAATATGTATTCCATATCATGGATTCATACCATGGATATCTAAGAAATGAAGAAGCATGTGATAAGAAATATTCAGAAGAAATATGTATTCCATATCATGGATTCATACCATGAATATCTAGTGGTTGCTAAAGTAGAAAAATGATATGGATTTAATGATACTGTAGTTTTGTGCAAAGCCTTACACAAATTTTAAGGCAAATTACATACTATAACAAAGATAAGCAAGTATGCTAAACCTCTTCCAGGGATACACCCCAAGTTTTCATTATCCCCAATGGTATAAGCATCAATTTCATGCTTTGGGAATAGCCTAGAAGGCTTTACAAGGCTTAGATACATGCATAAATGTGGAAATAAAAATAAGGATTTACAATGAGCTCATGGATAGTGTAAAATGAAATAAAGTATAATCGGATACAAATTTGAAGTCTATCACACGCTCTGCTACTTTGCTCCACACCCCTCCTTTAGCTCTTTTCTGCCTCTACTCTACTTTGCTCCATGCTCCCTCCTCCAACTTTTGTCACTCATTTGCTCACCTACTCATCTGTTGCTACCCCACTCATCTTCATCATGCGTATTGCCACCCCCCTTTGATGCTATGTGATCCCAATGTTATCTGCCTTCTCATATAAGGTGATTGCATTGCACTCACCTGGAGTAGAAATGCTAGCACTAGTGGAGACCCTTTTTCCCATAGTCTATTTCCCACACATCTGCACGTCACCACCTTAGATGACATGCTCACAGAGAGCCTCTTTATGGTTGTGTCCTATGGGTTCTAGTATTTTTAGAGCAGAGTACTCTCGACTTGTTGGGGGGGCTGTAATCTCAGTCCTGGAAATTTGTAGGTCTTTGGCCTCTCCATCGTATCCTCCTTTGGCACCCTAAAACTTTTTAATGCAAAAAGCTAGACTAGCAGAAAACTGAGTTGTACAAATTCCCTCTTGCTCAAACAAGGCTCTCAACAATGGCTGGATGTAATATTTTGGCCTCTAAGGCTCTCAATGATCTTTTGGCTCACTCGATATAATGTTTTGGTCTCTAAGGATCTCAGCAACAATTGCTGAGTTTTTATTACATTTATGTAATCTCTTTTTGTTCAATTTGAGGCTCTCACTATGCACTATTGTTAACTTTTATATTTGAATGGTTATGGCTACTAGCAATAATTTTTTGGCCTTTAAGTCTCTTAGCAATTGTCGAGTTTTATAAATGTAAGATCCTCTATTCCATTTTCACTCGGTATAAGTTGATACTTTTTATATAACCTGTTATTAGACGTAGATGTACATTGTAATCTCTTTTTCTCAATTTTCACTCGATAAATTATACTTTTGTCCTCATTTATATTTATTGCAACAAGGACGAAAATACCAAGAAAGAAGGACTACAATTTCCTTGGTTTATGTGACCAAAATAGTGCTAAAATAACTCCAACAACCCATCATTGTGGTTGCATGGAGATACATCTAGAATAATACAATTAAACTTTTAGAAAATGCAATTTAGGATATGGCCATTGAGGGGTCCCCTCTAGGGGCAAGGGCCATATCGACGTGCATTATACAATATCCAAGATGCCACTAGACAGAAATGGCATGTTGATATGGCCCTTGCCCCTAAACGAGACCCCTCAAGGGCCATATCATCAATTGCATTTTGCTTGGTTGCACAATGTAATACAATTTCCTCAGTACACAAATATATAACTCCAAGAACCAGTGCGGTGGCTTTCATAGATCTCCTTCTATTTTTTGACATGCTAGTTGTCATAGACCTCCTATTACACGTAAAAATAGGTAATGTAGCTATAACTCCAAGAAGCAGCATGGTGGTCTCTCAAAGACAACCTTGAATTTTGGGTGATGACAAGTCATCAGGCTGTGAGGAGACGGTGCTAAGGCGATGCTCATAATGATAGATTGTGTCTTATTATTATGCCAAAAACTAGCGCGGTGGTATCTCCAAGCCACCCTATCATTTGCATGGGCTACGAGCAAAGATGCAGTAAAAGGCTACACGATGACACGTGATTAGTATGGTGGTGTTCAAAATGATGATTTGTGTCTAATTATTACACCAAGAACCAGCACGGTGGTCTCTCCAAGCCAACCTTAAATTTTAATGATCTGCATGGGTGTGGTGCCCAGTGATAGGTGGCAAAGCTATGGCAAAAGGCTCCACGATGATAAGTGATCAGGTGGTGTATGCCAAAGACTATGTTGTGCGAAGCAGTGCAGAGATGCTGTGTCAAGCTATGCAGTGTTTAAAACAAATAGATTGTGTCTCATTATTATGCCAGTGTGCCTTCATGATGTCGGGAAATTTTCTAGGTGAGAGTGCAAGTCCGTGAAAATTTCAAATATTCACCTAGAAGCACATCGCATTGCGGACCCAAAATGGCCCCAAAAATAGTTTTGCGATTTGCTACACCCAAGCAAACGTTGACCCTAGCAAATGGGTCCAAACATTGGTTTTTGTACAAACATCCTATCTTCCACTAGCATAGCTCATTCTTCATGCATCTTTGGCATATTCATCTTGTGACACAAAATATATAAATCTAGAGCCATCTCCTAAAGAGGAATGCAAAAACAACGTTAGAGAGGATGACTTGAAATAAAACATAAAGTATTTTGTAGCACCCATCCAATAGATTTTTCCAAATAGGTAGCATAGTTCACATAAGCTTCAAAGATTAAAAGTACTATGCATGCTAAGGATTCACATACTTGTCTACCACGATGTCTCAAGTTCCCAAATGGATCCACTCCATGCAAATGCATACGACCATGAACATGGAATCCATGTCTCCAAATTTTCAACTCTAACTCCCATCTGTGGGTAGTAACACTATATTAGAGAATTTGGGAGTCACTTCAAAAGTAAAATTTGATGTTTTTTATTGAAACATTAGCTCCATTGAGGACCCAAGTTTCAATTATGTTGGAGGAGACTAGACCATGCACAATAGTTTCCTAATTCCTAGAACACAAGCAACAAGTTTCTGTATGTTGCTATGGCAAAAGGCCTTAATAGATGTGAACATGGCTCCATGGCCAAAACATTTGTTGATTTGCTAGTGAAAGAAAGATGTTTGTTGTTTCATATGCATCGAAACCACAAACAAAATCCAATTTATAGATGTTGTGTTAGAAAGATTAATTGGAGTAAATTAAATTGTAGTATTGATATATGGAATAGGATTGTTATAGATCTTTGACATCCATCATATAAATGTGGTGTTCAAAAACAAAATTAAACTTGCAACAACTGTCAATTTTTATTTGGTATATTAGATGTATCAAATTAATGCCAAATGCATATGTTTCTATGTTTATAAATTGCAGTATTGACATATGCAATAGGATTATGGTAGAGCTTTGACATCCATCATATAAATGTCGTGTTCAAAAACACCATTCCATCACAATAGAGCTCGGGAAACTATCCATCACAATAGAGCTCATGAAACTCAGAGACATGGTCTTGATAAAAACCTTTTTTTTAATTTCTTTCTTGTGCTAAATATAATCAAAACCATTGACACATAGCCAATTCTGCATCACACCGTTTAACATAATCATTAACAATTCCATACTAGTATTCATACTCACAAAGTAACGCATCTCCGAAGGAGATATCCTTTATGGTTTGCACAGTAATGTAGCCATGGGCACTCAAATATCCTTGTGAATTTTGAGCCCAAGGTGGTAGTTTAGGGATGTATACAAATATAACATTTGTTCTTTCTTTATAATACATTGAGCTATTTATATATCTAGCAATGTTTCCATACAATACATCTCCCACAATACATTTCACATCTGTCAATGGCTCAATGAATGGATCTTCAAACATTCCATAAATCTTCATCCTTGGGAAAAACTTAAGGAAAGATCTCCAAGTATTATAATCATACTTTGTACCATTATATACCATCAAATCTTGTTTCTTCTTGATTCTCTTACAAAAAGACCATATCCTGCCCCAGGTATTGTTGATTTCTTTACTTCATAATGGATGCCATTCATTTCAAACACGTCCTCAATGGGTATGGGCAATTCATGTTTCCATAGACCATTGGATGCAAGATCAAATTTTGTAATAAGATAGCTCTTCAACTTTCAGGACAATCTGCAACACCTATCATATGTTTAAAATCAAAGAATCATTCTTTTAATGGAGAAATACAAACTCACATCACAAAGCACATAGCATTAAATTTTTTTGGACAAGGTACTAACTCAATGTCTATTAATTCTTTTACAAAACAAATTGAAACATAATGTTTGCAAATCGAATCTAACCAAATAGTGTCCAAATATAATTTAAAATGTAGGTATAAATGTTTTAGCTGAGCATTTGTGTCTGCAACTCTAATTAACAAGATCACTCAGATTCACTAAGGGTTGTCTATGCAATAAAATTGAATCAAGTTGGCTAAGAATGCCCTTGCAGCATCAGCAGTGATTCCCCTTTCCTTGCATCCAAGAATCATAGCAAAGCATTTTGCCTCACTATCTTTCAATGGCCCCATTTTGGCAATTTTTCCTAGCATGCATTCTTCTTCATTCAATGTAACATGTTGAGCATGCACCATACTTCTTGTAGTAGGACAAGTCCCTCTCACTCTAGTTTTGGTTATAGGTAAAGTAATACCTTTCTCTGTGTCTTTTTTTGAACCACGAGTAGACATATGAGATTCGACATTCATCCTTTCGAGCACTTCTTTGTTTTTTTCTTTGAATTCAAAGATCACTGGTTGAAAATAATAGAACATATCATGCCCTTCGACAATCGGAGCTTGACCAAATCTATTAGAAGAGATGGCACTGTGCACATCTACTGCATCATCTAGCATCTGTAGGTATGGTAATAACTCATGAAGCAAACTAGAATCACCATAATCTATATAAAATTTTGTAGGGAAAATGCAATTTTCTGCTGGATTAACACAACCCGTGTAAGGCGAAACATCAATGAACACTGTTCTTGCTGGTTTGCATTCCTCTTTAAAACAACACCACACTCTCATTAATGGTTTAAACTCCGCTTCCACATTCATCCTATCTAGTCAAATGATTCTACTCTTTGTATGCTTTTGGCATGCCATCGCACCCCAAACCATGAAGAAATGTAACTTTTTGTTAACATGATGCTCCAAAGTGTCCAGCATGTGTTGCACCATGCCCTTTTCTCCTCCAGTGGACCAAATGCCAACATGGCAGTGATCGAGCAACCATTGTAGAAACTCTAAACACCTAGGATGGAGAACAAGCCAATGCTTCCCATTGTGCAAGCTCATATGTTTGTTTGACTTCGAAAAACAATGCTCAAGCAATAACCCTTTCAAATCTATTATCACTGCTAGTCTTATTTTTGTTATCACCTCTTTTGACATTGTTTCTGAGGGTGACATTATCTCTTCTCCTTTACCTTCTAAGATTTCTTCCTGTACCTTGGCTTCATATAATGACATTGCATCTTCTCCTTTACTTTCTAAGCTTGCATCCACATTTGTCAATGGAACATTAACTCCAGACATTGCATCCTCAACATTTTCAATCAACCATGTTGAGCTTGGAACTTGCATGCTAATGTTCAAATTAGGCACATAATGAATCATTGGATCAGGTGTCACATGTATAGGCAATGCTTCTAGCGATGTGAAATTGAGATCGCCAAGATCTTTTTTTGGTACCCCCTCTATTGCCAATATTGGTTCTTGCAAGTAGCCCATTGTTGAATTTCATGATTACTGTAAGCACACGTGCAACATATACTTTCAACCTTTGCCAACTCAAAAGTCTCAACAAATGAAACAACACGCCTCTTACAAGAAAGAGTCTCTATTGCAGCAAGCCCTCAGAGAACAAGTCCAATACACACTCATCTTCTCAACAGAAACCCATGATCATGTCTTTCATGATACTTGAATGTTTTCTTTTCAAGGACAATTCAATGTCAAATTCATCATCATCATCCTCGTCATCATCATCCTCGTCACTTGATTCTTCTGCACCACTTGATTTTTCATATTTTTCATCTACAACATATATTGATGGCCTACATTGTGCATTGGTATAGTGCTCAATATCATTGAAATGCTTTTCCTTGCTTACCAGTACACAGGCAATTAAGCCATCGATAGATCCAGTGACAAATATATCTGCAGTTTCAAAATTAAGGCAACCAAAGTGTATTTTATATTGTCTGCATGTCTTATTTAATGCATTCTTCAAACATGATACATGATCCATGGTCAAGAACACCACAAGAAGGAATTGCACTCGGGGAGAAGCGATTGTCATCAAGCTTTTCAACAAACACTCCAAGCGATCCTCATTCCAATTTCTACTTCTGCTTGGTCCATACATTACATCCAAAAAAGCAACCCCTATTGCCATTGGCTCTTGGTACACATTATGTATAAATTCCATTCCCTCCATGTTTGAACCGACTATGTAGTACCTCCAAGGCCAGGTGGAATTCGGTCCATGACTTGTACCTTCACTTTGTCCCATAATCCACCTCGATACCCCTTTGCAGCATGAGGCAATGGTGGAGTTTCCTTGCCCTGTTGAAGCTTCACTTTTAACCATGAGTTAGAGAAACCACGAATCTGATGATACAATTCTGGAGTAATTTGAAAATGTAATCTGCAATCATCCCAATTTTTTAACATTAAAGAAGGTCGTTCTTGTAGTGCAACATCTCTCTTGATCTGCATAGCTCGTCCTTCAATATCAAGAATCATGGCATTAGTCTTTGTTTTAGCTATGACTACTCTACCTTCCTTAATGTCATTTTGAATTTGACCAATTTGATCATCACTCAATCCACGCAAGCATCTAAACATTGAGACTGTGGGTTGCCTACGGCATTTTCCATCTTATGAATATTTGCCTGCAATGTAATCCTCAAGGATGGAGATCCAACCATCATAAATGGCATCGCTTGTGGTTATCATATGTACATCCTTCGTGGCAAAGCTATTGCCTAATGCTACCTTGCCAGTGTCAATGAAAGCCTGCAAAATATATCAATCCATTAGAATGCAATAATTAAGAAAACAGATTTGTAAAAAATGATTCATAATTAAAATCTGTTCACGATCTGAATGTCCTTTTGCAAGCCCTTGTTGTGCTTTCTTGGGTCTATTAAAGAGAATCCATGGTCCCCTCACCTGCTTAAGTATATCAATGTATGGAGATTGTCTCAAGATATTTTGAGACTCCAGGTTTGCCATTTTTGATATCTCCACACAAAAGCATGCGGGACAATTGACTACAATCCTCACTTGGCGAGTGCGGTAGTAGTTCTATCTTTGGGCCGTGCTATTATCATCATTAGATGTGAATATTTTAGTAGCATATATTGAATGTTGTCCAGATAGTATCCAGTAGTGGCACTTGGTTAAATCCTTTTTATCTACCCTTTCTAGGGGCTGCTTTGTTTCAGGATTGAAAGGCATTAAATCCGCTACAGCAGCAGAAGGCCTAGAGTTATAACCGAAGTCTGCAGCAAGCTTCTTCATATGCTCTTTGTTCAACCCTCTATATACATAGCTTGGAGGAGCTTTTTGACATCTTGCAACTGGAAGTGGAAATGTTGCATGCAACCTGAATGGGTAGTATTTTTCATATTCCACCAAGCCTGATGGTTTCTTTTGCCCCTTTTTTCCTATGACCTTTCCACTTGTGGCTCCAATTCACTACCATTGCTTCTTTCCGCAACTGCTAGCATACCTTCTAGAGGTGTTACTTCTTGTGGTACATCAATTATAGTTAGCTTTTCTTTCTTTGCCCCTTCTCCGCTACCACCTATGAAGATAGTGGGAGAGAAGGAAGGAGTCTCACTTGCGGCTTTCTCACATACACAATGGGGGAATACACACAAAGGTGGAGGCTGAAAACAATTTTCCTCTTCTTAGTTGTATATGCCAAAAGAACTCTAGTACAAAGAAATAGAAGAACCCTATATGTGGGTCTCAAACCAAACTCAGCTAACTAAGGTGGCCTAGAGTACGTAGGGATAGCTGTCATCCAGCTATTATTCATGGGCGGTGTACCAACCACATCTGTAGCTAACAAGTCAGTGACATAAATGCACAATGGTCACCCTGGCATATTGTGAGTGGAGCTCTATATCTCAACACTCCCCCTCGAGCTCAATCCCAATTCCTGCACACCAAGCAGGTCTCTAAACTTGTGTAGCTTTTATGTGGCCAATGCCTTTAACACACTATTCAAAATTTTTGGACTTTCTCTCTTGGTTTGGACTTTTTTTTGGAGCATATCCTCTCCACTCAACTTCACTTAGTGAGCTAAAAAATTGGGTTTTTTGAGCACTTAATGGGTCACTTATATACAAATATGGCCTTATTAAGCTAGTAAAAAGTCAAGTGGTAACCTCTAATTTTAAAAAAGGTGGCTCGCTGAAGCTATAATTCCCAAACTCATGCATGGTGCCCCCATCCAATAACTATAATAGTAATAATAGTAGTCTCCTAACTCAAGTTCAATTTTAACACTATGAAGTGAAAATATGACACCATATGAAAAGAGTTTATTGAATTCAACATATAAGTGGTGTATAGATACACCATTTTTTTGAAAAAAAAGAGTTTGTTGAATTCAATACATAAGTGGTGTATAGATACACCCTTTTTTTAAAAACAAAGCATACAATAAATTATCTTATTGGTGGTGTATAGATACACCATTTGTATGGAAAAAAGCATACAAAAAATTATCTTATGCATCTGAATCTCGTTCAGAGTCATCAGATTCATGTAATGTATTTGAGCTTGATGGATCAAGTCTTGCCAAATGATGTTTAATATGGACACGACTTGGATTAGGGATTGTGATACATTTTTCAACATTGTATCCATGCTTCTTTTTAAAACTTCGTGTCCTCGATTTCCAGCAATGAATAATGCTACTGACTTCCACCTCTGTCAATCCCTCATTATTTGGAACCCATTCACGTTTCTTTTGCAAGCATCCCTTGTAGAGTTGTTTTATTGTATATCTTCTCGGGAGATTTTTTAATGGCTTTGGTTCATACCATAAAGCTGTAAATGTTATAGGAGTTCCCTGGTCATCCCTTTCTATCTTAGTAACCTTTGCAACCCAAATTGGGCCACCTTGGTCATCCAACTCTGAACCCGGATCAGGCCCAAACTGCAACAAATAGACCCTTTTCAATCTCATTACATGGTATAAACTCTAGTAAGGGTTTGTCTCCCTTCTTGCCACAATATTTTCGAGGTAAAAGGCATTCCTCTGCTTCCTCCATATCTACTAACATATTTATATCCAAAGGAAAACTTGGTGACCTAGCTTGTTCTGGCCAAAAGGATTCAGAGTATTCAATGCTCATTAAGTTTTCTTGTCTTTCTAAAGATTGGATAAGTGCTTTAGTTGATTTAATTGTCTCCAAATTCTTAGTTGATTGCTCAAGATATTTCTGCATCATACTTTGAAGATGTTTAATGAAGGCTTTCAAGCCTTTCATTTCATCTATGTCAAGTGATTTGTTTTTTGCAAGAACAAATCTAGTTTCCTCCAATGGAATTATTCGTTGTAATAAAGCATATGACTCACTCCATAAATGATCTCCATCTACTGAGTAGTCCTTCCATTGCATCACTGGAATATTGTTATGCATGTGAAACCGAAAGTAGTGTGGATTTGTGTGTCCTATTAGGGCATCATCTCCTGTTTGTAAATGTGGCTCTATAAATGCTCTCCAATCTACCATCCTCTCTAAGATAGCCACTTCTGATTCTTCCTTGCGAGGACCTCCAATTTTTTTCCCAATTCGAAATAGCATATCCTCCATTGTCAAAATATCCATTGCCTTCAACTCACCAGAGATAACACTGAAGATTTGATCTATGTCTTCATGTGTATGGCCGACAAGAAGAAAGCCAACTTCCACTTCTTCAAATATTTTCAAACCAACCAACATAGAGCATAAAGCAAATATATATTTATTCTTGTTCTCTCTCCAACAATTATCAGCTTGTATTCGCAATGTGTTAGGCAAACATCCGCGAGCATCTCTGACCTTTCTTATTGCTTTCATGATTGATGTAAGAACCTGGTTACTATCATGGTCATGCAAACTATCAATCCATACATCACAAAAGATTCAGTATCCATGTACTAATACTCCACACAAGTGTGTTTTTAGTCCACGTTTGCCCTCCAATGCCGGTGGGATACGTCTATATCGTGGCAAAGTGGTTGTATTCTAGTCCATGCCATCAATGGTGATGCACATGGACTTATCGACATGTGAAATAGCTTCCTCTCTCCAAGAAGCATACAACTTTCGAGCATCCTGCACATGACATAAATGGATTGATCGCCATTTAATATATCTTCCTCGCTGCTGCTCACATTTACTATGTTCAATGGCATTTTTAAATTTATCACATGTCTTATATTTTGACATCCTTTGCTTTGATGGTGTCTTGACATGGCAAAAATCTCTATGCCAAATTTTGTACAAGGTTGATCGTGAAATCATGCTCTCGTCTCTGTCTTGTAAAGTTTTATTGACAATCTCTAGGACGACCTTCTTTGTCATTCCCAAAGGAAGATGTTGGCATTCGACACGTCCATCTAGCATTGTTTGTTGAAGATGAGGCTGCGGTAATGCATGGTCTTCGAGAACTTGGTTTAATGTTTCGGTTGCATTTATAGTGCTTCCATGGCATTTAAGCTTGTAGGTATTTCCATGAATTGTATGAATAACTTTTTCTTTCACCTCTACCTAGATGGTCCAATATGTGCCATGTGATAGTCCAATTAACCATTGATATCCTCGATTGCAAATGGGTCTCCCATTAACCATGGGTTTCAATCTAGGTTTAAAGTGCCCTGTGCTCAAATCTTGATTAGTGCCTTGATGAAGAAAGCATGAAAACTCTTGAAGAAGATAGTTATGTCTATTAGGCACTGTCTTACTCCAAATACCAAGGCGTATGGCTGCACAATCATCTTTCCCAACTTTTCTAATGCAAATTCTCTTGCAACAAACTCGCATAAGCATCCTTTCCATATTCTCCTCGGATAGCATCACATGTCTCTTTGGTTCTGGAATTGATGCCATGATTCTTCGCCTCTTCACACTCACATACTTTCTTTTTGCAAATAGTGTCTTGCGTTTTCTAGTTGTAAGACCATCAAACCTCGAATTTATTTCCCTTGAATCTTCATCTTTATAATCAAATGCTGTGTAGGCTTGAGAATTATTTGATACCTTATAATATCTTGGAAATGGCAATCTGGTCGACATGTTCATTGATGTCAATTTGTTGCCAATGTCTCTTGAATTTTGTGGTTGAACTGTTTCTCCTTCGTAACTCAAGATTCTCCCATCTATATTCTCTGGCATGCTAGCAACAATATTCTCAGATTCTCTGCCCCTTTTGCCTTGTATTCGAGTGGTAACATCATGATCATTGTCACTAATATCATCAATTCCTGTTATTGCATCACTTATCCCATTGATCTTTGCGTGTTTTTTTCTTTGTGGTCCCATCTTATTATTCTCAACACATCTTCTGTCTTTTATATCAATAAGCATGTTTGAGTCACTTGCAGCACAAGAGAAGTCTTCTATACCAGTGAGCCTGTTCGAGTCACTTGCAACACAGGATAAATCTTCTATACCAGTGAGCCTGTTCGAGTCACTTGCAACACATGACAAGTCTTCTATACCAGTGAGCCTGTTCGAGTCACTTGCAACACAAGACAAGTCTTCTATACCAGTGAGTATATTTGAGTCACTTGCAACACAAGAAACCTTTTCTACATCAACATCTATTACTATAATGTCCTCGATACCTGTGAGCATGCCACTATGATACTCTTGATTACTACTATAGCTTCTTATCAATTTGGATCCCATTTGTGTTATAGTCTTTTTCTTCTGATAATATTCTGTTGTGTCTTCCATGACATTGAAAGAAACTGTCTTGGGCAAACTTGATTTCAAGAAAGCTAACCCCCATTTACAAGTACTATGAACTTGTAGTTGAGATGTAGTATTATGGATGTCTAATTGTGAAGTACTATCCATTGCATTTTGAATGACACCTGCACTAGTCAACTTAATTATCTCCACTATACAGAGAAAACTCTGAGCATAGCCCTTAAAGTTGCCAATTGCTAAAACTTCTCCGGAGCGAGATAACATCTGTACTTTTTCCCCCTGGATATAAGTTTTCTTGATATCTTGAAAGTATGTCTTTAGAACAATTTCGTCTTGGTCCCAGAGTGTTCTGTGTGCTTGCATATCAAATATGTCACATTGTAAGATATCTCCCAATGTTTCAAAGTCTCCATGTGGATATTTTAAATGTACTTCAGGATTTACAACATTGGTGATTATCACTACACATCTTCTCTCACCACAACGTTGAAAATAACACACATTCATAGGATCAAGACTATGAATTCGTCCAAAAGCCACCACTTCATTCTTCTTATATAACACCACATCCATACCCTCTGTTAGGGTGAATACCTATTTTATGTATAAAAGTAAATTAGCAACTCAAAATGAACATTTAATAAATAATCATTGAGCTTATTATTACTTAATAACTTCTATATCAAAACTAGCAGAGAAGGCATTAACCTAAACCCTACATCCTAAACTTTAAATAATTAATACCAAAACATCTTAACCACCGTAAATCCTAAACTTTAAACATTTAATTCCTAAACCCTAAATTCTAAACTCCTAAACAATAAATCCTAAACCTTAAACCCTAAACTCTAAATCCTAAACCCTAAATCTTAAATCCTAAACCCTAAATCTTAAATCTTAAACCCTAAACCTTAACCCTAAAATACAACCAAAATTTAATGAATTTTTTTAATTTGTGCAATAGGTTGGATATATCCCCCAACTTGTTGCTTGAGCAACCGGTTGGATATATCAAGCAAGAGGTTGGGGGATATATCCAACTTATTGCACAAATCAAGAATTTTTCTTGTTTGTGCAACAATTTGATATACAATTGGGGAATATATCCAACCTACAACTGAAAAATCTTGATTTGTGCAAGGTTGAGCAGTAGTTGGATATATCCCCCAAGCAACAGGTTCAACTGTTGGATATATCCCCCAAGCAACAGGTTGGAGGCCTGTTGTTGGATATATCCCCCAACCTATTGCTTGAGCAACAGGTTGGGTGGTATATCCAATTTGTTACACAAATCAAGAAAATTCTCGATTTGTGCAACAGGTTGCATATACCCCCCAACCTGGAGGCCTGTTGTTGGATATATCCCCCAAGCAACAGGTTGGAGGCCTGTTGTTGGATATATCTCCCAACCTGTTGCTTGAGCAACAGGTTGGGGGTATATCCAACCTGTTGCACAAATCTAGAATTTTCTAGATTTGTGCAACAGGTTGGATATACCCCCAACCTGTTGCTCAAGCAATAGGTTGGGAGATATATCCAACAACAGGCCTCCAAAATTCTAGATTTGTGCAACAGGTTGGATATACCCCCAACCTGTTGCTCAAGCAACAGGTTGGGAGATATATCCAACAACAGGCCTCCAACCTGTTGCTTGGGGGATATCCAACATGTTGCACAAATCGAGAATTTTCTTGACTTGTGCAACAGGTTGGATATACCCCCAACCTGTTGCTTGAGCAATAGGTTGAGGAGTATATCCAACATGTTGCACAAATCGAGAATTTTCTTGATTTGTGCAATAGATTGGATATACCCCCAACCTGTTCTTGATTGCACAAATCAAGAAAATTCTAGATTTGTGCAACATGTTGGATATACTCCTCAACCTGTTGCTTGAGCAACACGCTTGAGCAACAGGGTGGGGGGTATACTGTTGCTCAAGCAACAGGTTGAGGAGTATATCCAACATGTTGCACAAATCTAGAATTTTCTTGATTTGTGCAACATGTCGGATATACCCCCCAACCTGTTGGTTGAGCAACAGGTTGGGGGGTATATCCGACCTGTTGCACAAATCGAGAATTTTCTCGATTTGTGCAACAGGTCGGATATACCCCCCAACCTGTTGCTCAAGCAACAGGTTGGGGGTATATCTAACATGTTGCACAAATCGAGAAAAATCATAAAATTTTGATTGTATTTTAGGGTTAGGGTTTAGGGTTTAGTATTTAGGGTTAAGGATTTAGGGCTTAGGATTTAAGATTTAGTGTTTAGGGTTTAGTGTTTATGATTATATTTTTAGGGTTTAGGGTTTAGGATTTAGGGTTTAGGGTTTAGGGTTAAAAATATAGGGTTTAGGGTTTAGCTTTTAGGGTTTATGATTATTGTTTTAAGGTTTAGGATTTAGGTTTTAAGGTTTAGTATATAAGATCATGAGCTTAGAGTGTAGAATCTAGGGTTTAGAATTGAAAATTAAGTTTTAGAATTTAAGTTATAGGGATTAGGATTTAAGGTTTAGGGATTATAACTATTATATAAGTTTAAGAGCTTAGATTATATAACCTAAGATTTAGGAAACTTTAGGATTTAAGATTTAGGGTGTAAGATTTAAGATATATAGACTATATAAAATATGCATTCTAAAGTATTTAGTTTAGATATATATAGACTATATGTTATATGCTTTCCAAAGTGTTTTGTTTATAGGTACGATACATTGCAAAGGCTTTACTTTGAGTAAGTATAAGTCTACCTAGTCAAAGTATCCTACTGATTAGGGACAAGCACATAGGCTAAAAGCACACCGATTCATATTTTTTTACATTCATGCTGCATGGTGTATCAAAAGGTACGATCCTTTGCAAAGGCTTTACTTTAAGTAGTTACAAGCCTACCTACTCAAAGTATCCTACTGATTAGGAACAAGTACATAGGCTAAAAGCACACCGATTCGAAGAAGTGATGTATGCACACTGATTAGGAACAAGTGCATGGTGCATGAGAAGAAATGAAAAAGTATTTGATAAGAAATATTCGAAGAAATATATATTCCATATCATGGACATTCTAAGAAATATGTATTCCATATCATGGATACCATGGATATCTAGTGCTTGCTAAAGTAAAAAAAATGATATGGATGCAATGATACTATAGTCTTCTAGATTCTATGGTTTTAAATACCTACCTTACAAATACATTATCTAATTTTGCATTCTTTCGACTAACTAACAAGTATTATACACATGGAATCATGGATATCTGATGGTTACTAAAGTAAAAAAATGATATGGATGCAATGATAGTGTAGTCTTCTAGATTCTATGGTTTTAAATACCTACCTTACAAATACATTATCTAATTTTTCATTTTTTGACTAACTAACAAGTATTATACACATGGAATAAAAGCATGCATGCTAAAAGTAAGTGTGTAAATTTTAATATTTTCTTAATTTCAAAATTAATTTAATTCTTTTATTGACTACTTTTTAAAATTGAAAGATTATTAGTATATAATTTACATAATTTTAAATGTTATTAATGTATAATATTAATTATTTATATATTTATTTAAATTTATATAATAATTAATTTATATTTATATTAGTTTTTAAGTTAATAATGTATAGAAGAGCAATATATTCACTAATTCTTCATTGTTTTAAGACTAAGTATTATATAAAGCACATATGCTAGAAGATCTCCTTTCAACTTTTTTCTTAAATTAATGTATTTATATATTTATTTATATAATAATTATATAATATTTATATTAATTTATAGATTAATAATATATATTTTTAGCAAAATTATATTTTAACATTAGTTAATAAAAATTTATTATATTATGGGGTAAAAATATTATAAATGGATTTCTTATATTAATAAAGTGTAGTGAGAAGAGTTTTTTGAAAAGATTTATGATTAAATTTTGTTTTGAAGTTGTTGCATACGCAATAGGTAGACATTTGAGTGGTTTTGAGGTTGATAGAGATATTTGTAATAAAGTGTAGTGAGAAGAGTTTTTTGGAGGATTTGTGATAAAATTTTGTTTTGAAGTTGTTGCGTACCCAATAGGTAGGGAGGTTTGAGTGCTTTTGAGGTTGAGAGAGAAGTGTGTTATAGATTGTTTTTTTTTTTAAAGGAGTTTTTTGGAGAGATTTATGATTGAATTTTGTTTTGGAGTTATTGCGTACGCAATAGGTAGGGAGGTTTGAGTGGCTTTGAGGTTGAGAGAGAAATTTGTAATAGATTGTTTTTTTTGGTTGATGAGTTTTTTTGAGAGATTTATGATTAAATTTTGTTTTGAAGTTGTTGCGTACGCAATAGGTAGGGTTTGAGTGTTAAATTTTGTTTTGAAGTTGTTGCGTACGCAATAGGTAGGGAGGGGTTGTGAGAGTTTGAGTTAAAGAGAAAAATTTGTGGAAAAAAAGATTTAATGCTAAAATGGTTTTTTAAGTTGTTGCGTACACACAAGTTTTTGAGAAAAAGATCGGATTTGAAAAAAAATTCAAATTTATAAAAACTTGATTCTTAGAAGTTCTTGCGTATGCAATAGGTTAGAAATGGACTCACCTCTTGCAACATTTTGAAAATTTTTGCGAATCGTGCAACAGGTTGATGAGAGGAGAGAAGCGTGGAGTGTAAACGAATGATCTTTGAATGAAAGAGAGAATGAAGAATGTTCTACTTATAGTGAACCTAAAAGAACTAAAAAACCTTAAAAACTAAAAAAAGCTGACTTAACCTAAAAGCTATCCATTTCCTATAAAACTCTACTTCTCCTCATTCTGTCTCACAACTCTTTTATTCTCTCTCACAACTCTCCTGGAGCTCCACCACCTCTCCACTCAGGTACTCCCTCCCTCCCTCTTCTCCAACTTCCTCTCTCCCCTCCCCTTCCCCTCCCTTCCCCTCTCCTCCCGCTTCTCCCCTCCCTTCCCTTCCTTTCCCTTCCCCCTTTCCCTCTCCTCCCTCCCCAAGGCCCCTTCCCCTTGCCTGCTCCCTCCTCCTTCCCTCCTCCCGCCCCCTTTCTTCCCTTCCCCCTGCCGCTTGTCGTCGCTCCCCCCTTCCCTCCGCCCCCCTCCCTCCCTATCATCCCTCCCCCTTCCCTCCCCTCCGCCCCCCCCTTCCCTCCCCTCCGCCCTCCCCACGCTCCCCCCCTCCTTTCCGCCCTCCCCATGCTCCCCCCCTCCTTCCCGCCCTTCCCACGCCCCCCCTGCCCCTGCCCCCTGTCGTCGATCCCTCCGCCCTCCCTTCCCTCTGCCCTTCCCACGCCCCCCCCCCGCACGCCTGCACCCTGCCGTCAACCCTCGGCCCCCCCTCGCGCACCCGCCCCCTACCGTCGATGGCAGGGGGCGGGCGTGCGGGGGGGGCGTGGGGAGGGCGGAGGGAAGGGCGGGGGCGGGCGCGCGGGGGGGGCCGAGGGAAGGGGGGGGCGGGCGCGCGGGGGGGGCTAGGGGGCGGAGGGAAGGGGGGGGGTGAGGGGAGCACGGGAAGGGGAGGGGGGGCGAGGGCGAGGGGAGGGGGGGCGGGCGAGGGGCGGGGAGGGGAGGGCGGCGATGCCCCCTCTCACCTGTTGCGCATGCAACAGGTGGGGGGGGGGTCGCAAGAGGTGGGGGTGGGGAGGGCAAGGAGGCGGGCGAGGGGCGGGGAGGGGGACATCGCAAGGTGGCAGGCAAGGGGTGGGCGTGGGAGGGTAAGGGGGCGTGGGGCAAGGGGAGGGAGCGCGGGCGGGGAGGGGGAGGGGCTCACCTGTTGCGGGGCAGCAATGCCCCTTCGCCTCCCCCTCCTCGCCCGAGCCCCCTTCGTCTCTCCCTTACCCCATGCCCCCTCCTCGTCCCCGCCGTCGTCCCTCCCGCTCCCCCCGCTCCCCCTTCCCCGCGCTTTCCTTCGTCCTGTCCCGTCAAAATTAAAAAAGTTAAAATAAATAAAACTTGAAAAATTTCAAAAAATTAAATTAAATTTTAAATATAAAAATAAACTAATTAATTAAAATAAAATAATTAAAAAAGAAAAAAATATTTTATTTTAAAAATTAAAAATAAATAAAACTTAAAAGAATATTTAATTAAAAATTTATTTAATATTTTGAGTTGGAAAACATTGTATTTCTCATTTTTTATTTTTAATTGTTTTTCAGAAAACTATAGCTTCCATGGCTTCTAGTTTTGGTTCCAAGGTGTCTTTTAAATACCTTGAACATGCTTGGTATTTTATGGAGCGCAAATCAAAGTATTTTTTGGTGATCACTTCAGAGAACATATCAAGCCCGAAATATTCTGCAGAGGCAGTAAGAAATGGTGGCATGGTATCAAACATCAATATTAAAGAAAACAATTTGATAGAAATTGTGTGCCAAGGAAAGAATGACGAGGTGGTTTACAAGTTACGAGTTACTCCGAAGCACTTCTTGAAGCCGTTACCAGATTCAATTGAGGGATCCCAAGAATTACTTAATGCCTTAGAAGCATTGAAGAAAATGTGGGATGCATTTCCAAGTGGTGGTGTTGAACCTTCATCAGCACTAAGTATGCCATCTATAACATATAACCCTCAAGTACCGTCAATATCTGTGGCGGTAACTCCGGTAACTCCAACAAGTGTAACTACAGTATCTCCAACTGTACCTACGCCATCGACTGCTGCAACTACAGGAACAAGAAGGAGTGATCGTGGAGCAGACTCAAGTGCTATAGCTATTCCCAGAAAGAGAGAAAAAATAACTCCTACTCCACGTGGAGATCGCTCAAGTGCAGGCTATTTAAAACCAGGCGAAAAATTGGATAGCGATGAAGAGAAAGATCAGCAAGAAGAAGATACAAGTCTCGAAGACTTTTCTATAAGTGTGGCAGACTTACATCCTCCACAGGATGAGGGATACATTTGGGGATTTTCACAATTCAGCATGGCCACAATGCTTATTAATCGAGCTTCATTGTTCACAAATCAAAGAAAGCTCGATAAGATATTTGCACGCAAATTGTATGAAGATACAAGGAAAACAAGAACTCCTGTTGCCACTAATATCACTCTTCGTCCTATGGCGTTTAAGAGACTTCAAGAAGATGATCCTACATTGCCTGATGTCACATTTCAAAAGCGCGTGGACTTTCTTGATGCTTTTGAGAACTTTAGAAGGAGTGACTTTGTTCGTGGAGAGGCTTTGTACCAAAGCCGATATGGGAGTGACATCGAGAAGAGATACATGCTGGCAAAGAATAGATTCTTAGAAAGATGCAGGTTTGAGCCCATTGATGGGCAACACTTTTGTGAGGCTTGCAGGATCGCCCTTGATGAGGGAAGAAAAGGAAACTTGCCACAGATTGAGTGGATGGAAAAGTTTCAACGGGTCATTTGTCATATATGCATATTTAATGATGACTCGAAGTACATTCTACAATCAGAGAGGCTGAATTCTGCTCCATTTAGGTTGAAAAAAAGCTCTTCTCTTTCTGAGATCTTGATAAAGGCAAGGGAGTTATGGATGGGCTATGGAAAGCCACAAACAGTGAAGGACAGGAGACCTACATCAGAGTACATGGCAAAGAGGACTCGGTTCTATAGATGCTTGAAAGGTGTTGTAAGCAATACGCAAGGCATACCAGGTAATAAGGTTGAGGCAAAGGATTTGAACACCGCCGTTGCAAGATACAGGGATGTTACCTGCATTGTCTTCTGTGAGGACTTAGTGTTTCAGAGCATCATGGATGTTTGCCAAGCATATGAAACAGGAAAGATATCCTTTGAGGCACCAGAGCACATTGCAACTCAGAGGAAAGAAATAAAGAAACCGATGTCTATTGTTTGGTGGAGAGCTTTAAGGTTTGTTCCAGATGCAATAACAGAAGAAGTATGCAAGAAGATCCTAAGTGGTGACTGCTTCTTTGGAAAGAAGAGCAAGCATAGCAACTTAGATGAAGTGGTCACCCGAATGATTCAAAGTGAAGCTGCTCTCTCGGCACTATTATTTTTATTGAAATCTGATGATGAGTTAGCTGGCAAGTCAATTGATGTGGATAAGAAGAAAGCACTTAGCCTAGGTCAACTCCTTGATAAGACATGGGCTAGAAAGTGGTTGGCTTCAATGGATGCAGATGCCACACCAACAAAGGATCTAAGAGCTAAAATGCCAAAGGTTGTTGAGACAGAATATATGGACATTAAGAAAAAGGCCTTGCAGTCCAGTACCCAAGGTAGAGCAATTGGTGGTTTAGATGATGGTTCTCCATACAGCTTCTCTTATGATATCCTGCTATCAGAGAATGATACAAAATTTGCACACATCAATGGCATTGATACGGAGCATTTCATAACAATGAGTGGTCATGCTTGGGAGAAGCCATGCATATTTTTCATAGATGAATTGCAAGACCTTGCAGTGTCACGGATAGTTGAACTTGTGCGGTTTATTGTTGAAGGTCCTATGGCAGATAAGAAAAGATCAACGTTGGTCCTGTTCGTGACAGAATCACAAAGGGATGCCCTATATGCGAGTTTGACATATTCATTTGGGTATTTACTTTCAAAAGTATACCATGGTATAGTCCTGCGTAATCATATGACTGTCTTGGAAGGCACTGCCATTCAAGTCTTGCAGCCTTTCTTGATGTGCTTCTTATCGAGGGGTGGTGGTAATCTAATCCAAACTCCTTTAAGGACTCTCGAGCTTCATTACTTTGAGGACCATAAGGTTAAGCTTGATGCAGCAATGGTGGATTACAGAAAGCCGATGGATCCTGATGTGATACTAGAGATGACAAAGAATTTATTGAATGATGGGTGGGAAGTAGCATTGTATCGAATGGGTTTTGCTGCTGAGAAATTACTACACCAAGGTAGAAATGTAAATGTCATTGATACCCCCCATCAAATTGAGTCCTTTGACACATATTACAGTTGCACTACTTTCTTTGAGGAGGAAAATGTCAAAGAAGAGGGTAGTGAGTCTGAGGGTGATGATTCTAGCTCAGGTGATGATGAGGATGAAAGCTCTGCATCCGATGACTTACAACAAGAAGAAATCCGCACAAAGAATAAGGGTGATCAATTGTCAACTAGAGTCAAGGAGGTTCCACTCATCATACGGGAAGGTTCGCGGCAGCAAGAAGTTACAGTAGTATAGCACGTCACAGGTAAAGGTAAGGCTAAAGAGGTGGAAGCACTTCCCTTAAAATTAAAAGTGAGGAAGGCACCCTTGATCTTGGATGAAGGACAGGCAAGTGGATCAATCTTGGGTGAAGGACAAGCAAGTGGATCAAGCAAGGAAGCCTTACTCAAAGAAGGTATGGACGAGGCAAAGCATGACCAGGAGGAGTTACCAGGAGACATAGATGGTTCTTCAACCATGACCTTACAGACTCCAGAGCAGCCTACTAGTCAGGAACCTAGTAGCTAGGTCCCTACTTACCAAGAACTTGGTCATGAGACTCTAGAGTAGCCTACTAGTCAGGTGCTTGGAACTGAAGAGCAAACTAGTAAGGACCTTGCTACTGAGACTCCAGTCTTAGAGCAACCTATTAGTCAGGACCCTGGTAGTCAAGGGCCTGGCATTGAGGACATTGGTACTGAGTAACATGTTGGCTAACGGCTTTGTAATCACAAGTTTTGAACTTCTATGTAAAGCTAATATCTAATAAAAAGTTTACTACTTTTTTGATTTCTTTGCTCTCATTATTGTGTATAAAGATTGTTTATGAGGGCCATTTTATACTTAACAGTGTTTTTTAATACCAAGTGTGGTGTATATGTACACTACTTACACATAAAAGGATTTACTTACACTACCTTTCTAAGGGCTTTATGTACACCATCTTTCTAAAAGAAATGGTCATAAAGGTGTGTGCACACCACTTATACATAAAGGTGTTTATTTACACCACCTTTCCAAGAGAATTGGTCATCTATTATTGGTCATCTACTATTGATGTTCTTAGGTGATTATGAATATGTTTATGTAGCCACTTTGTAAGAGAATTGGTCATCTATTATTAGTCATGTATTGATGTTCTTAGGTGATAGTTGCTCAATTCACAAGAAGTTATGAAGATGTTTATGTAGACCACTTTGTAAGAGATTTTTGTGAAGTTATGAAGATGTTTATGTAGACCACCTTTGTAAGAGATTTGGTTATGCATTGATGTTCTTAGTACTTAATCATTAAATCTTTTGTTTTGAGTTGGCAAATCTAGTTCAAAATCATTAAATCTTTTGTTTTGAGTTGGCAGGAACCAGAACCCACTTCTTTTGAGCAAGCCATGGGAAATAAAAAATGAGAGAAAGCCATGGATGAAGAAATGGATGCCTTGGAAGCAAATGCCACATGGGAATTGGTGCCTTTGCCTAAAGACAAGAATGCAATTGGCTATAAGTGGGTTTATAAGATCAAGCACAATGCAGATGGTTTTGTGAATAGATACAAGGCAAGATTAGTTGTCAAGGGGTATGCACAGACATATGGCATTGATTATGAAGAAACATTCAGTCCGCTTGTAAGGATGGCAACTGTAAGAGCAGTCATTGCTATGGCTGCATCAAAGGGATGGTCTTTACATCAGATGGATGTAAAGAATGCCTTCTTGCATGGTGATTTGCAAGAAGAGGTCTTTATGGAGCAGCCACCAGGTTATGTTCATGCTATTCATCCTGAGTTTGTTTGTAGGTTGAAGAAAGCCTTGTATGGTTTGAAGCAAGCACCTAGAGCATGGTCTGACAAGATAAGACAGTATCTTGTCACTATTGGCTTTCAGATTTCCAAGGTAGATTTCTCACTCTATGTGAGAAAAACAGAGAAAGGTGTTATGCTGCTTGTCATTTATGTCGATGATTTGATCATCACAGGTGATAGTGATGAAGATATCCTTCATTTGAAAATGCTATTGAAGTAGAAGTTTGAGATGAAGGATTTGGGAGAGCTGCGTTTTTTCTTGGGCATTGAGGTGATTAGATCACCAAGTGGGATACAACACTTGCAGAGGCAGTATGGATTGGACATGCTGTCCAAATATGGGATGACAGGCTGTAAGCCTATTTCAGTTCCTTTAGAGCAGAATGTGAAGCTGAGCACAGATGCAAGTGAGCTTCTGGAAGACCCTACTATGTACAGACGCATAGTAGGAAGTTTGATTTATATGACTATTACCAGGCCAGATTTAAGCTATGCTGTTGGATTGGTAAGTCAGTTTATGCAGGCTCCAAGGAAACCGCATTTGGATGCGGCTAGATGCATACTCAGGTATGTGAAGTCCACATTGCAGTATGGACTATTTTATGAGGCTGGGGTTTAGATACAATTGCATGGATACACTGACGCTGATTGGGCTGGTAGTATTTCTGATAGATGATCTACTAGTGGATATGTGTTCTCTTTTGGGAGTGTTGCAGTCACCTGGAGCAGCAAGAAACAGCCTACAGTTGCCTTATCAAGCACAGAGGCTGAGGACAGGGGTGCAGCAATCGCTGCATGTGAGGTAGCTTGGTTGCATAAGCTACTTTATGATATGCATCAGTCTACAGATGGGCCAGTTGTCATTTATTGTGACAACATGAGCAGTATACACTTGGCAAATAACCCAGTCTATCATGCTAGAGCAAAGCACATTGAGGTGCATTATCACTATGTGCAGGAGAAGGTTTTACTAGGCCTTTAATATCTAGTTTATGTCAGCACAGAGGATCAGGTAGCTGACATATTCACGAAGGCATTGGGTGCAGAGAAGCTGCACAAGTTCAGAGACCTACTTGGTGTGCAAGGATTGGGATTGAGCTCGAGGGGGAGTGTTGAGATATCGAGCTCCACTCACGATATGCCAGGGTGACCGTTGTGCATTTATGTCACCGACTTGTTAGCTGCAGATGCGGTTGGTACACCGCCCACGAATAATAGCTGGATGACAGCTATCCTTATCTACTCTAGTTCATGGCTCAGTTAGTATGCCACCTTAGTTAGTTGAGTTTGGTTTGAGACCCACATATAGGGTTCTTCTATTTCTTTGTACTAGAGTTCTTTTGGCTTTCACAACTAAGAAGAGGAAAACTGTTTTCAGCCTCCACTTGTGTGTGTATTCCCCCATTGTGTATGTGAGAAAGCCACAAGTGAGACTCCTTCCCTCTCTCCCACTATCTTCACATGACCATAGCATCTATCCCCATGACTGTTGTTATAGTATTATCCCATCGATCGGTGTCTTCAGTCATCCCCACGTCCATGGCCATATTTGTATCCTGCCGATCCATATATCCCCTTGACCAGTGTGGTAAGATCATCCCTCTAACCGCTTCCATCTTGCTAACCCCACAACCATCGCTATAATTATTCCACCGATCGACACGTTAGTCATTATCCCATATCCCTCCAACCATTGTCTTAAACTCATCCCTATGTCCATGGGGATACCACCTGCATCCTGTCCCACCAAACACATGGCACTATCCATCTTGCCAAGTGGCGCGTTACATCCTATCCTGCTGCCTGTTGCTTTACTGATATCCCACCGACTGGTGCAATAACCTATCCCTACGATTATTGTCATAGAGCTATCCCTATGACTATTGCCATAGAGCTATCCCTACAACTGTGGGGATACCTCTAGGGTAATCTAGAGTAAAAATTCCAAAACTACAGTTTAGTGCGAGTGTGCCTAGTCAGAGGTCTCATACATGCACTTGAGGGCCAGGAGAATTTTGTCCAAGGATCCTGTTAAATTACACAGCGTAGCAGAACAGAAACTGAACAAAGAATAGAGAGAACATAGCGAACTGGAGAGGAATAAATTTTTCCTTCAATACTGATGTAGTACAGATGATGGCTCTGTCCACCCGTGCGCTCCCACAATGGAGCTTAGATGGCGATCTAGACAGATACTAGGTGAAGAGCTATTAGCTGGAAGATCTAATCTGATCTAAACTGATCTTATACAATGGACTCGGCAGGTCGCCTCTTTATAGCTATGAGGGCAGTAAACGGATCAATGTAGTCGGTGGAGTCGACCAGTCGACCTAGTCGGTGGAGCTGACCAATCAACCTAGTCGATGGAACCGACTAGTCGTCCATGGAATATTCAGGGAATATTCCCTATACCATCGCCTCGCACCCCCGAACCCCCACTAGGGGGGCCGCTGGCCCCCATGGGACCCCCCAGCTAGGGGCTAGCTGGCCCCCAGGACCCAACAAGAATAAGGGGCTCCCACACAATCACCTTTCTACCATCAACAATCTCATTGATTGACCTCATCTGACATGCAAGTCAGGATCCATCCAGTGTCTCAGGCTCACACATGGCTTCTCCTCATATGGGGGCCTTACAAGTTGAGCACCTTGGAGCACTAGTGGTTACTAGGAGGGTGGGGCATTGAGTATATCGAAAACCCCCCCTCAATGTCCACCCATAGGTGAACTACCTTCTCGGTCCAATGCCGAGTCTTTAAAGATGACCCTGAAGCTAATCCTTCCCGAGTGCCTTGGTGAAGATATCTACTCCATTTTTCTCTGTGGGATAGTAGACCAATTCCACTATCCAAGTCATGCACATAGTGATACTGGATCTCTATATGTTTCGTGCGTGCATGAAACACTGGATTTTTAGCAATGGTCATGCAACTTTGATTGTCGCACCTCAGCACAATTGCCTCATCCTCTTGCACTCCCATGTGCCATACGATCCTCCTCAGCCACACTGCTTCACATGCAGCAAAACATGCTACCTTTTTTTGTACTCAGCCTCGGTAGAAGACAATGCCATTGTTGGTTGTTTCTTACTGATCCAAGAGAAGATACCTGAACCTAAAGAGAAACAATATCCAGAAACAGATTTCTTGGAATCAACATCTCCAACCCAATCTGAGTCACAATGACCAGCCAAGGAAGTGCCCGTACTATAGGTGATGCCATAATCAAGAGTGCCCTTCACATACCTGAGCACCTACATCCCTACATTCCAATGATTCTCTCGGGGCTTATTGGAGAACCTGTTCAAAATGCCAATAGCAAAACTAATGTTCGGTCTGGTGTTGCACAGATAGATGAGACTGCCAACCACCAACTTCTTGTACCTCCCAATGTCTGCTGGTGGTGAGGCATTCACCATCGACAACCTCACATTTACCTCCATAGGTGTAGCTATCTCCTTGCACTCGAACATACCAAATGCCTTCAAGATCTCTCTTGCATATTTTTGCTGAGAGAAGAAGATCTTGCCTGGCTCTTGCCAGACTTCAATCCCCAAACAGTAGTGCATCAAGCCTAAGTTTGTCATCTCAAACTCCGTGCTCAATGCCTTTCTAGTCTGTTGGATCATGTCTTGTCACCTGTAAGAAGGAGATCATCCACATATAGAACAATAATAGTAGTTTTTCCATCTTTCTTGTACACATACAAGTTAGCATCTAAGGCGCATCGTTTGAAGTTTAATTTATAAAAAAATTTGTCTATCCATTGGTACCATGCTCTTGGGGCCTATTTCAGCCTGTGTACAGAGCCTTCTTCAGCTTACATACCTTGTTCTCAGAATGGGGGGCCTCAAACCTAGGTGGCTGAGCCATGTACACCTCCTTGAGGTCACCATTCAAGAATGCTGATTATAAACTGGCCACTTTTTATGAGCAGCCGCCGAGGATTCCAAAAAGTATTGCATTGAGTTTGATCATGCTTTCCTATTCTTACCTAAGAATGAGCTAGAAAGGGCATGGGAAGCATGGGATAACTTTAGTATGGACAAAAATACTTTAGTCCAGAACCTAGCAAATTATAGGGAGATTATATTTAAGTTGAAAGGAATTGATGAATTCCAAAATATAAGAGGTTTATTAAGGGGTCTTAAAGAAACCATCTTCTTTCTTGACCCAGCAATTTGCAATCATATGGCTCTTCTTTTTTCGTAGAAGCATTCTCCCTGAAACTTCTTCTTGTCGCCCTTCTTCTTTTTGTCACCTCTAGTAGAGGACTCACCTATCTTCCAGCGTGGGATCTATTAGATATGCTCAATGCCCCACCCTCTTGCCAGTGGTCCAAAGTGCTCAAGTTGTAAGGCCCCCATATAAGGAAAAGCCATGTGTGAGCCCGGGACACTGGATGGATCCTAACTTGCATGTCAAATGAGGTCAATCAATGAGACTGTTGATGGTAGAAAGGTGATTGTGTGGGAGCCCCTTATTCTTGTTGGGGCCTCGAGGCCAGTTGTTGGCCCCTAGTAGGGGGGTCCCAGGCGGGCCAACGGCCCCTCTAGTGGGGGTTCGGGGGTGCGAGACGATGGTATAGGGAATATTCCTTGAATATTCCATGAATGACTAGTTGGTTCCACCGACTAGGTTGACTAGTTGGCTCCACTGACTAGGTCGACTGGTCGACTCCACCGACTACATTGATCCAACTATCGCCTTCATAGCTATAAAGAGGCAACCTCCCCAGTCCATTGTATTAGATCAGTTTAGATCAGATCAGATCTTCCAGCTAGTAGCTCTTCACCTAGTATCTGTCTAGATCGCCATCTAAGCTCCACTGTGGGAGTGAACGGTTGGATGGAGCCATCATCTGTACTACATTAGTATTGAAGGAAAAGTTTGTTCCTCTCCAGTTTGCTGTGTACTCTCTATTCTTTGTTTAGTTTGTTCAGTTTCTCTAGAACTCAATTCCAAGACAATAGTGCATAAGTCCAACATCTTTCATGTTGAACTCTGCAGATAAGTCTTGTTTCAATTTTATGATGAAGCTATCCTTGCTTCCTGTCACAATAAGATCATCTACATACAAAAGTGCAATAGTAATGTCTTCCCCTTGAACTTTGTAGCAGAGAGTATGATCTGCATTAGACTTCACGTATCCCAAATCAGCAAAATACTTGTCAATTCTGTTGTACCAACTTCTAGGTGCTTGCTTAAATCTGTAGAGACTTTTCTTGAGATGGCAAACCTTATTCTCCTTTCCTGGTTCAACATAACCTATTGGTTGTTAGATGTAGACTTTCTCATCTAGATAAGCATTGAGAAATGCATTCTTGACATCGAGCTGGTACACATTACATCTGCTCAATGTTGCTAGTGATATCAAGAACCGTATGGAATCCATCTTTGCTACTAGAGCATAAGTCTCATCATAGTCTTGACCATATTGCTGTGCAAATCCTTTTGCAACTGATCTAGCTTTGTATCTTTGAATACCTCCATCTGGATAGTACTTCACTTTGTATACCCATTTGCTTGCTATGGCCTTCTTTCCTGGTGGAAGGTTGCAGAATTCCCAAGTATTATTCTTATACAAAGCATCCATTTCTTCATTCATAGCAGTTTGCCATTCTAGCTTGTCTACTGCATCTTTGAAGTACACTAGCTCTTCTGTAGCCATGATGGTAGTCATAAGAGCATAATTGATGGTTTCCACCTAAATTTCTTTGCCTTTCTGAGCATATGTCAATATGGCTAGAGGTCTGCTTTCCCTAGTAGACCATCTGAGCTACTGTGGCTCTGCTTGGGGTGTTGCTAGATATTCTTGCTCTTCTTCATCAACCTATTCTATAGATGACTGTGAAGTTGATGCTTCTATCTCCTGTGTAGGTGAGGTTTTCCATTATGATTCCTCATCAAAGATTACATCTTTGGAGATAATGACCTTACGGTTGATGGGATCATACAATTTGTATGCTTTGCTTTCTTCACTATAGCCAACCATGATGCATTTGCGTGACTTCGCATCCAATTTCCTGCAATGATCATCATGTATGTGGGCATATGCTATGCAACCAAATATGGGGAGATGCCCTATGTGTGGCTTGTGTCCAGTGAATGCTTCATAAGGAGTCATGCCTTGTATCGGTTCGATAGGAAGCCGATTAAGCAAGTAGTTTGCTGTAGCTATTGCTTCTACCTAGTACTAATTTGAAAGATGCTTTTCACTAAGCATTGCTCTAGCACTATCCACTAAAGTCCCATTCTTCCTTTCAACTCTTGCATTCTGCTGAGGAGTATATGCACATGTGAATTGTCTTCGAATTCCATGATTTTTGCAAAAATTCATGAATGCTGAAGACATGTATTCACCTCCTCTACCTGATCTCATGAGCTTGATCTTTCTGTTTCGACCATGGCTTTGAATTCTTGAAATTTGGAAAACACTTCAGATTTCTCTTTCAAAAAATAGACCCAACAATATCTGCTGTAGTCGTCGATGAAAGTCAAGTAGTAGAGTGAACCATTGATGCTGTAGGACTAGGCATAACCCCATACATCTATATGTATCAAATAAAGAATGCCTCATGCACAAGAGGTACTTTTGCCAAAGTTGGTTCGCTTTTATTTGCCGAAACAGCATGCTTCGCAAACTTTTCCAAGAAACTGTAGCTTCGAAATCCCAATTGCCATATTTTGATTCCTGAGATCTAACAAGTACTTGAAATTGACATGACCATATCTCTTGTGCCATTTTGTAGATAGCGGCATCTGTTGCAGTTGAGTTGACATGGCATGCTTATCTGGTAATGTAGCTAGCATTCTGTATAAGCGTCCTTCCTTGACACCTTTTGGTACTAGCTGACATCTTTTGTATTTATCTTTGATAGTGCATTCATCACCGCTCAAGATGACTTTGTAATTGTGTTCTGTCATTTGACATACTGACAAAAGGTTCTTGCTAAGCTTCGGAACATAGAGCACATCTTTCACTAATCCTTTTGTGCTAGTGAAATTGTTCATAGGGATAACACCTGTCTCAGATTTGGTGTATTGTTTGCTATGTAGATGACATTTTTTTGACCTTCTAATGGCTTCATTTTTGTGAACCATTCGTGATGATTTGTCATGTGAGATGGTGCACTACTGTTGATATACCAAGGATCCTATTCCACTTGTCGACTTGATAGCTATAATCCTCTTTGGGATTGAAATTAGTGTCTGGATACACTGTATCCATTTGATGCATTTCCTCGCTTGCAAGAAACATATTTCCATGTTCATTTGCAAAATGACTGTGACTAGAATGTCCACCACAATGATTTCTACTACCTTGGAAATTCCCTCGATTACTACTGGATTGACCGCCTTGGTCGTATTACTTCGTGCGGCAATCTCTTTCATAGTGTGCAAACTTGTGGCAGTAGTTGCACTGAATGTTTGACACATTGGTGGATGCATTCTCTCGTCCTTGGAATCTTCCTCGATTGGAATTATTTCCTCTTTGCTGACTCTGATGTTGCTGATGCTAATGCTGATGCTGATGCTGACTTTGATTTTGTTATTGATGATGACCACTTTTCTGATATGATCTACCTCTGCCTCTGCCTCTGCCACTGCTTCTGTCTGAAGTTGTGAATGCCTGATCATTAGAATGACCTTTTCGTGCTTGAATAGCTTGAGTCCTGAGTTCTTTACTAAGGAGGATTGATTGAAGTTCTTCCAGTGTTGGAATTTGCCATTAAATGGCAATACTCTAGACTAGATTCTTGTATCCCTCTCCTAGTCCATTCAGAATGACTTGAACCATTTCTGCGAGGTTCATAGTCTCTCCTACTACTGCAAATTGATTGTTGTAGCCTTTTATGCAGAGTTCATAAGCATGACCGGTTTCATTGCTGTTGCGAAAACTCTGGTTGATCTGGTTTCTCAAGGTGAGAATCTTGGATGTGTTCTTAGACTCATAGAGAGCTGCGAACATATCCCATGCTTCTTTTGATGTCTTGACTGTGTTGACTATCCTAGCATGACATCTTGCACATTCTACTTGACCAGATGATAGGCGTACTTATCTTTCTTAACCCATTCTGCCTGAGCTTGGGCAATGGCAGGATTTGCTACAAGTGCGGAAACTGTTTGTGTAGCTATAGATCCCATTGCTGGTGCTATGACAATAGATGGAGTAGAGCTACTTGTGGCTAGATGGGCCAATGGTCTAGGTGTAGACCCATCGACATACTCCCATTTGTCCTAAAGTACAAGAATGGTCTCCATTTGGTATTTCCATGTACCATAATTGGAGTTGTCTAACTTAGCAGATGCCTTTAGATTGAGGTTGCTATTTGTAGACATGGTGCAAGAAATGTACTCAAAAGTGTCATGAAAATCTCTGTATGAATCAACTGCAAATACACTAACTATGCCAAGTGAAATCTCTGAATCGTCAGTGAAGATAAAGCTGCAGTATATAAAATCTGATCTGTATTACAAGGCTTGTAACAATGATGCCCGGAATAGCCAAGAGTCTTTACAAGGCTAAAATGATGTGCACAATGCTGTGAGATAGCCAAATAGGCTTTACAATGGTGGCATGTGTGTGTGAAACCAAGTGCTATTTGCTCACTGAAACAATCTGCAATGCCTCTATACCCTCTGAAGTCTGCTCACTGAACTAATGAACATAAGGTTTCAGGTAATGTAATGATGTGAAACTGTATGTGAGCATATGGACTGACTTCGAGTAGGTACTAGTCGGGAATTTTGGGCATGGCTTAGATTGGCAACTTGGGGAAATTCAAAGTGTCCCCTCTATGGCGATCTAGTCTACTCTGATCTAGATCTATACCAATCGTCGATTGATGAAAGAACAGCAAATAATTCCTTTTCTTTTGTTCTTTTTAAGTGTTGGGTTAGATGCATCGATGTAGAGGCAAATGTGTGTGAAGGAAGTGGTTTTGTCAGTGAGGCTCAAATGTGAATGTAACTTGCACCAAAATGTGCACGTAATGTGACGATTGCATAGAGCACAAAAAAATGAGTGACTTTCCTTTTTGGATCGCCCTCAAATTCTTCCTTGATCAAGAGATACGACTTGATCTAGGTGGAGGGGCAAAAGGAGTGCAAATGGTGCTCAATGATGATGTGTCACTGTGGGTCATAGGCAGTGTGATGTGGGACTATGCCTAGCAAGACATGTGCTATTGGAGCCCTGTGCTGAGGTGGTAGGAGTGGTCACATGAAGTGACCGTGGAGCATTGTGTGTGCCTACAGAGGTCAATGTTGACTGGACATCTGAGGTGGCACTCCTGAGGTTGCACAGATGATGATGTCAGTAGATGATGTGGCAATAATTACATGGCATTGATGATGTGGTAGATGATGTGGCAACTGAGTTGGTAGGGTGACGTGGCTTGCAGACGTGTCAGTGATGATGTGGCTAGCACTGTGGCAGATGACATGGCACTCTAGATAAGGTGATGATGTGGCATGATGCCATGTGGGCAAAAAATTGAGCAGTGCTCAAACCCAGGGTCAATTGACCTAACTTAGGTCAAGACCTATCTGCCACATGTAGATAAGATGGTGTGGCATACGGGCCACATGTCAATCTTAGCTACATCAAAATCTTCTCGAGATTTGCTGGAATCTTAGAAGATTCTATTCATGCCTGTTGAGAAGAGTCGTCTGTCCATCGATGATGCGGTGTCCTTCATTGGAGAATAGCCTATCGTTTGGAGAGTGTTGGCTCTTGCAAAAGAGGAGCCGTCAGTTGTTGAGCATGGAGAATGGGCTAGCAGAGCCGGGCTATATATGGATCCCACGGTGGAGGTCACTGATAATTGCAAAAGGTGTTGCAAGAGCATTTAGAGCTAGCAGACAGTCGATGGGCTTGAAACTTGGCATTGGAGAGGCAGGCGCTGGAGGCGAGGGAGCTCGTCGGTCATCGTAGGAGGCTCAGTCGATGAAGACCATTGAAGTAGATGCTACTTTGGAACTACAAGGGTTGTTGGCGCCTCACGGGGAAGCTTTTAGAGCCGCTTGCTATGGATTCTCGTTGATGGAGTGCAGGGCTGCTCGTCTCTATGTTGATGGAGCACATGGAAGCAACATCGATGGAGGCTTGGGCATGCTATAGGGTCACGTGCAAGGTCATAGGCTCTTGGCACTATTATGTCGTGAGCAAGAGCATTGGCCTTAGCATTGGCCCATGACCGTATGGCGAAGAGCAACTGTAGAGCTGCTTGTGCTATTGCATTGCTAGGGAGCCACGTCATACTAGAGGCTTGCCTTGGATGGAGTTCAGCTTTGATAGGAGTGGTTGTAGGATAGGACTTTAGGTCACAAGCTTGTAGTAGATGTCATGCTTGCAAGTAATTCTCAAGAGGTCGATGAAATGCTCTGTTAGGTTGTGTGCTGGTGGCTGGTATCCAAGATCTACAAACTCTATTGAAAGTAGCTGGATCATGAGGATGTAGTTGCTCACCTTGTTGTTGATGTGATGTTGCCTTGGGGTCTTGTAAAAGGCTACTGCAAGCTTGTTTGTTGTTGGATGAGCCGATTGGCTCGTAGTTGTAGTGCCAAATCTTTAGTATTCGGCACCTTTGTAAGCTTGATAGACTCAAGCTCTTAGATTGAAGCTCCTTCTCTTGGTTTTCTCAATAGATAGACTGAACTATCACTCAATGGGCTCTCAAGAAAATGCATGGACAAAAATTTCAATGGAAAGTTTCTTTCAATGGACGGAATTCTCTCTACGAACATGAATAGAAGGAACTCATGATCATTCAAAAGAACTCTCATTCTCTTGCTCTCATGCTCTCACACAAGGATCGCCATGTCTCAGCGGAAGATAGGGATGCTCTGATACCATGAAAAATATGAAGAAGGGAGAGGAGAAGAGTGGAGATGAGGACAGAGGGCACAACTAGAGAGCACACCACAAATGAATAACTGTGAATAACTGTACACTAGATTTAGTTGAAAATGTAGAATATATACAAATGACTAACTATACACTAGATTTAGTTGAAAATGTAGAATTTAGTTAGGCCGACTACCACCTCAGCATTTACTTTTAAGGATGGCATAGACACACATGGCTTGCTGACAAGGATGATGACACATGACAGGATAAGATGATGTGTCTGCCTACATGGTAGATAAGGCAGTCTGCTAATGTGGTAGAGGATAGGGTGCCATGTGGCTCCCTCTGGACCAACCCTTGGTTGTGACCTATGGATAAGATAACCAGGGTATCTGCCACGAGTCACTCACTGGATCAATGAAATAGTTTTTGGATGCTAACATAATTGTGAGAGTTACGGTGACAAAAAGTTTGATGGAGCTAGGCTGCCTCAGCTATCGCGCGTAGAGTGGCATGAGCATGGAAGATGGGTGTGTCACGGTGGCCTATGTTGTAGTTGGTGTGGGATTTAGAGATTTGGCTAGAGCATTGTAGGAGAGAGCCGTGCATTGTAGAAGTTTGGAGCTAAGTTGCTACTAGTCGCATGCGCAATTGAAGACATTGAAGCCTTGAAGACTGTTGATGAAGCGAGGTTGGGTCATGCGGGCTGATGGAGCGAGGGGGCTATTGAAGCCCATGACTACTAGCTTTGTTGAAGCTTAAGCATAGTTGATGCAGAGTTTCTAGTTGATGGAGAGGCTTGGATCCTTAGTTATAGAAGATTGTAGGAGGCGGCCTCTGCTGCCGATTGCTACTGTCAATGGGAGCCTTTGGTTACTTGCAAGCATGCAGGGGCTGATGCGCCTCAGGTATGTAGTCCTTGAGAGAGTCCAAGAACTTTTTCTCATAGATCTCTAAAAACCTCTCTCTCAAAGACTAAGAATTAAATCTCTCTCTTTCTCTCAATGGAATAGACGGAAATTTTCTCTCTCAATTGACAAAATGAATAGATGGAAATTCTCAATGAACATAATTTTCTCTCAATGGAAGAGAATGTACACTCAATCACTCTCAATCTCTCAATCTCTCAATCTCTCTCTTACAATGATCTCAATGCCTCAGCGGAAGGCAAGGGAGCTCTAATACCATGACAAAATATGAAGAGGGGAGAGGAGAAGAGTGGAGAGGAAGTGTACATGCAACAACTAGCACGTTATGTTGAACCAAGAAAAGAGAATTAGGTTTTCCATTTTAAGAAAAGTCTCTATGGCTTAAAGCAAGAACCCAAAAGTTGGGACAATAGAATCAACAAGTATTTTGCTGATCTGGGATACATGAAGTCTAATGCAGATCATACACTCTACTACAAAGTTCAAGGGGAAGACATTACTATTGCACTTTTGTATGTAGATGATCTGATTGTGACTGGAAGAAAGGATAGCTTCATCAAGAAATTGAAACAAGACTTACCTGCAGAGTTTGACATGAAAGATCTTGGACTTATGCATTATTGTCTTGGAATTGAGTTCTAGAGAGATTCAAATAGCACCTTTATGAGTCAGCTCAAATATGTTGATAGCCTCCTGAAGAAGTTTCATATGGCAGATTGCAAGATTGTAGCCACCCCCATGGAGCAGAGTTTGAAACTTACAAAAGATCAAAAAAGCCTACAGTCAATGATACATACTACAAGCAACTCATTGGATCTCTTATATATCTGACTATCACATGGCTAGATATTTGTTATGTAGTAAGTTCACTTGCACAGTTTATGGCAGATCCAAAATAGTCCAAAAGAGTCTTGACATACATTGGAGGTACAAAACAGTTTGGGATAGAATACAAAGGAAGTCATCCAAGGTTGCATGGATATTATGAGAGTGACTATGTTAGAGATCTGAGACTAGGAGATCCACATAGGATATGCATTTTTTCTTGGTCAAGGTGCTATATCATGGTTGTCAAATAAACAACCAACTATTTCTTTGTCTTTAACTGAAGAAGAATATAGGGCACTCACTATAGGTGCATGTGAGGCTATATGGCTCGGAAGATTATTGTCAAAAATATACTACTTTGATGAATCAAAGCCAACAACAATATATTGTGATAATCAATTGGCTCAAGTATTGGCTTAGCTTGCCAAACATCAGCACAAGCTGAAGTTGGTGGGAAACCCACACATCAGCTTGCAAACCATAGTAACATGACATGGCATGCCACCTTAGTTTGTTGACTATAGGTAATCTAAAATAACTCTTCTTTAAATAAGTAAACTAATAAAAAATAAAAATTAACCAATCAGCTTGTCGATAATCAATAAGTCAAAGTGTCAACTTGTTGACCATTAGTAAGCCAAAGTGGCCCAGCCCAAAAAAAAATCAACCACATCAGCTTATTAACCATTAGTAACATGACTTCAAGCTGAAATTTTCCTGCCTTTCCCTAAAAGAAAACAAAACTCTACCATGTCAGCTTGCCAACCACCATCAATAAGTTGAAGTGGCATGCCATGTCAGATTATTGACCATCAGTAAGCCAAATTGGCTTCAAGAAAACCCATCTTACTGAGACAATTGATAACGTGACATGGCATGTCATGTCAACTTAGTGACCATTGATAAGTGAAAGTGTCTTTTCCCCAAAAAAATTAAAAATACCATGTCAGCTTGCCAATCATCAACAAGATTGAAAACAATCACTGAATTGATGAAGGGGGGGTAATCCACACCCATTAATTAATTTGAATAAAGAAGTAAATTGTTAAATATTTTTCTTTTAAAAATAAGCATTTAATCTATTAACTCTTAAAATGAATAAAATAGTAAGCTACAAGGATGATCCACCCGTTTGTATATGGAAACACAACAACACAAAGCACCCATAGACACGCACACAAACATGTTTCCTTAACTTAAAAAAAACTTACGGATGCACCTATTTGCACTCAGGGGATGCAATTTTAAGAAACCTTATGTATCACGTGTGTTCAAAGGGTATTAAAAAGCCCCCTCAACTAGAATTTCTCCTATAATTAAAACACCCCTCTTTACTTATGAGAAGTGATTTTTTTCAAAATTTGAATATAAAAACCCCTCATGTTATTGTAATTCTGTTAATTTTTTAAAAAAAGTTGGATTAAAATACACCTCCTTTTGAATGCACGTGGTACACTAAATTTTTTTAGGTGAAGCCCCTAAGTATTTGCATGTCTACAGACCTGCATCTATAGGTGCATCTATATAACATACAAACATGCTTTTAAACGCTCTGTAGAAATTTAAAAAAGATAGAAATACGCATTCATAGATGCGCTTATAAACGCTCTACAAAAAAAAATTTAAAATTAAAGCAAAATTTTGTGTGGTTGAATAGAATGTTGTGTATGTTGTGTATGTTGTGTGGTTACAAGAATCCCATTTCCACAATGTGCAATTCAATTCTTACAGCCAACCGCATTTCAATTAGCATGGTTGGTATTTTAATTAGCACGACTCTAAGCATGTCTATAGCCGACGATTGCAATTTCGAATAAAACATTACAACTCCAAAACGTTTAGTTCACAAGGCATTCATTGATAGAACGTTGCACAAGGAAATTGAAAGCCAAAAAAATAAAAGGAGTGTATATTAATTCATATTCCAAAAAGTGCTTGTATGTACATATAGCACAACAAAGCCAAGCCATGTCCTGTGGATTCAAGTACAAAAAATAAGAGGAGTATATATACAAGAGAGGCACAAAGCCAAGATAATGGCTTCAAGTACAAAAAAGAGTAGCTAGCACTACTTCTACAACTAATCTAAGTCCTCTGCATCCTCGCTCCCTTCTTTGCTCCCTTCTTTGTCACCTTCTTCTTCATCTTCTTCCTCCTAATCAGCCCCAAGGCCTGTAAATGAGGGAAAACATGTATCAATATATGAAAAATCAAATATTTATTTACAATATTGACATTATTTAAGTACTTTTAAATACCTGGGGGGGCACTCTAGTAGCCCGGTATACTGCTCCTTAGTAATCAACCCATCATCATAGAAGTGCCTCCATGTATGTCCTCTGTGATGGTGGTGGTGGTAGGCTATCTCAACAGGAGTAGGGTACCTGCCCACGATATCAAGCTGCAAGATGACACAATTTGCGGAGGGGTTAGTACAAAGAAAAAAACTCCTAATAAACCACATAAACATAATATAATTTGAGATTGATACTTACAAATTGGGCCTCCCATGATTCAACGCCCATGACCCCCTGCTCCAAAATGCACGTTTCCATATTGCTCCATGTGGATCCTTCGTGCCTCTACATGATGCAGGCTGGGGTCTGCCTTTGCTACATTTATTGCTTTATTCCACTCACGCTTGTGAGTAGTGTGGGGCTGGCCCCTTGGTGGTTGACCTCCCTCTCTCTTGGCAATCTCGACTAGTGCTTGCCTCTTAAGCGAAGATCTTTTATTGGCAAGTATAATAATAATATTTGACTTTGCCCATTTATCTATGAACTCAACGTTGGGGGGGATTGGGATACCTAGAGCGTACAGCAGTGATGGTCTCATCAGCCAACTTTTTTTGCTACTCTTTGTATGGAATAAAGCAATCTTTGTAGTTGTTAGCAACTATAGAGTGCATGAAGGCCATGATGTCCTTCTCCCGTGCATCCATCAAGATGCCTCCTGTCTGAGTGATGTCATAGAAGATTGTACCATCACCCTGTGGCAAAGAGGGGGGAAAATGAGGAAAAGAGAGGAGGAAAGAGAGGAGAAAAAAGAGAGAAAATGAGAGGAAAAAAGAGAAGGAAAGAGAGGAGAAAAGAGAGGAAAAGAGAGGGGAAAAGAGAGGAAAATAGAGGGGAAAAGAGAGGAAAAGAGATAAGGAAAGAGAGGAGAAAAAAGAGAGAAAATGAGAGGATAAAAGAGAGAAAATGAGAGAAGGAAAGAGAGAAGAAAAGAGAGGAAAAGAGAGGGGAAAAGAGAGGAAAAGAGAAGAGGAAAGAGAGGAAAAGAGAGGAAAAAAGAGAAGGAAAGAGAGGAGAAAAGAGACAGAAAGAGAGGGGAAAAGATAGGAAAAAAAAGGAGGAAAAAGAGAGAAAAAGAATGCTCCATCATGCATGCATTCCCTCTTTCTTTATCCCACCCTCATGCAATCACTTATTTCCATCATTCATGCAATCCCTTATTTCCTCTCAAATGCTTAAGGCATTGAAAATTTGACTTAAATATGCATGCAAAGGAGAAAGGAAAGAGAAGGAAGGGGAAGGGGAAGGGGAAGGGAAAGGGGAAAAGAGAGGAAAAAAGAGGAGAAAAAAGAGAGAAAAAGAATGCTCCATCATGCATGCCCTCTTTCTTTATCCCGCCCTCATGCGTCAGTCCAATTTTCCTCTTTCTTTATCCCGCCCTCATGCAATCACTTATTTCCATCATTCATGCAATCCCTTATTTCCTCACAAATGCTTAAGGCATTGAATATTTGACTTAAACAAGCATGCAAAGGAGAGGAAAGAGAAGGAAGGAGAAGGGGAAGGGGAAAGGGGAAGGGGAAGGGGAAGGGGAAGGGAAGGAAGGGAAATGCAACATAAGAAAACTGTCAGAGCGCATCTATAGACGCATCTAACAGCACGTCTATAGGTGCGGCTACCTGTTTTATAAAAAATTAGATGCACTATTAGACGGGTCTATAGATGGCTCGTGCATGACCCTAAAAAGAACAACACTAGGACCAAACCTTCCCTTCCTTGCATATGAAAAATGACAAATCCAAGGAGAGCAACTTCCAACTTGAGCACCAACCACCAAGAGACTTACCTTGGATAGAGGTATGGAAGCTTCCTATCTTTTTTCAAAGCTGCTTCTCCTTCTTCTCTTCCTTGTTCACCCTCTTCTCTTGAATGCTTGGGGATGAGTGTATAAGCCTAGCGTATCATAAGGAAAGCAAGCGCACTACATATGAGTCCAAAATTAATGAAATAAGTGTTGTATATTGAATCTCTACTTTCGAGCGTAGACTCAATTGTGATGCTTTGGGCATAAACTCCTTTAGAGGTTGTGATGCTTGCACCATAGACTAAACCTCTACTTCTGCTCGTGGACTCCATTGTGATTCTTTGGGCATAGAGTCCTCTAAAGGCTATGATGCTTTGGGCATAGATTGAATCTCTACTTCTGCTCATGGATTCCATTGTGATGCTTTGGGCATAAACTCCTCACGTGTAGATTGAATCTTTGTACCTATGCTCAGGACTCTTTTGTGATGCTTCGGGAGTAGAGTTCAATAAAGGCTATGATGTTTTGGGTGTAGAATCCAAAGGCATAGATTGAATCTCTACTTATTCTCAAGACTCAGTTGTGATGCTAATTGGAGATTGAGCAAATATGTATCAAATGGTATGAGCCACAAATCTATAATATATTAACGAGGCTAATTGGTTAGGACCATGGAATGAAAGAGAACCTTCAGACTCCCTTTAGATTTAAATGGATGAACATAAGTCATTAGATGGGGATTAGTTACATGGTGCATCATCAGGCATGTCCATCCCATCCATGCTCCACTCTAAATTTTTTATTCTTGAGGATTAGCCTTTCTGCTTTCTCGAATTTCTTGTAAAGAGCTTCAACCCTAGCACTCAATTGTGGTCCATGTGGTTGCACAATCTGCATCTAATGGCAAAGTCACATAGGGGACGTCCGAAGGGAATTTTGGGCATGTAAAATCCTACCTTGTGGGCTACTTCGTTGAGTGGAAGCAGATAGGCAATGCTGTGTTACATGGAAATTTGGATTCCAAAGGCTTTTGGATCACACATGAAGCCATACTCTTTACAACATAATCATGGCATGCAATTTTCTACCTCAAGCCTGTGGGATCAGATGAATTTGCTTTAATATATGCCCGATGGTAAGAAGATGGACACTACTTAGGTTATATAGTATATGCTTTGACTTGCTACAGTTGGACTTTTCTTTCCTCTTGATTTTGGTATCCTTTTACTCAAGTGCAGTATCAAGCAAAAAATGTGTCTTATTAGAATCTCTACCATGTTCTCCTGCATGCATCATGTTTTGTTGGCACTCTTTGAGGACAGGGGGATCAAAAATTCTTTCAGGAGACCAAAACATGGCTGTGCTATTCTTTAGGGGGTGAATGATAGGGAGGCTCTTGCATTTTGGTACAGGATGGTAGAGCATCCTATGGCCAGCAAAAAAGTATTCTGATAGAGAATTTGATCCAATCCCAGCTAGAAGAAATAAATATTTTTTATGACACTGAGAATCTTGAATATTGAAGCGCCGTCCCTAGCTACCCATAGCACACTGGTTGGAATCGATAGTGAGTTTGCATGGATCCTTCAAAAATCACTAACAACTATTGTATAATTCAATAACAATGATTGCAAATTATACAACAATGCTCCTTCAGTCAGATGCTACAATTGCGACTCTTGTAAGTATGCCCCTCTATCCTCTTCATATATTTATTTGGCGAAATGTCTATACGATACTTTGCACATACATGAATCCCACCTATGTTGAGGTGCATGCAAGGTATCATGCCCATCGGATAGCTTTGGATGGTCAAAGCCACCACAAACCCCATTTTTCACCATGTTATGCACACCATGCAAAAAATACGCTCTGAGGTGTGTTATTCCAATGTGCACCTACCCTATGGGAATCATAATTTGTATGCTCATCAATCCATCCTATTTGGAGGCATGTGCCAACTATTGTGTGCATCGGTTATGCTTTGGATAGTTGAAGTCACCATAAATCCCATTTTTCACCAAGTGTTATGCACACCCATCAAAAAACATGCTCTAAGGTGTGTTATTCGAACGTGCACACAATTGATGGGAATGATACTTTGAACATGCATGAAAATAACCTATTTTGAGGTGTGTGCAAAGTATCGTGTCCATCAGATATGCTTTGGATGGTCGAAGCTGCCATAAACCCCGCTTTTCACCAAGTGTTATGCACAATGGTCAAAAACACACTCTAAGGTGTATTAATCAAACATGTACATACTTGCTGGACACGATCCTTTGCACATGCATGAAACCATGTTCATCAGATATGCTTTGGTTGGTTGAATTCACCACTATGCACACCCCTCAAAAAACATGCTCTGAGGTGTATTATTCAAATGTGCATAGACCTGATGGGAATGATACTTTAAATATGCATGAGTCCCACATAATTTTAGTCACATGCAAAGTATCATTCCCATTATATATTCTTTGGATGGTCAAATTTGCCACAAACCCATTTTTTACCAAGTCTTACGTACACGCTCTAAGGTGTGTTGTTTGAACATGCACATAATTGATGGGAAAGATACTTTTCATGCATTTAATGTTTACCTATGTTGAGGTTCTTGCCAATTATTGTGCCCATCGTGTTGAGAGTTGTGGTGCCATGAGCACTTGTAGAGCAAAGGTATGAGCAAAGGGTAAGCTGCCACATGGCATGGAGGAGATATCCCACGTGTGAGCAAGCAAAATGGATGTAAGTACCCTCACCTATAAAAGGGAGGTTCATTTGAAGGAATATCAATCAAGCACTTTGCACTATCTCAAGATTCTCTTTATGAGTCCAAGCTAATCTATCTTGGAACCTAATTGACTTGAGATACATGTCATGAGCACTCTCTTCATCATGTTTCCACATAGGTTCCATCCACCTTAGAGCGCTCCATAGATCCTGAGGCACACATGTTTTGTCATGGTATCAGAGCATAGGTCTAGCTTTTCGAGTTTAGCTCATTAGTAGTTCACTAGGATTGCTCCCATTCCTAGATTAGTTTTAGAATATAAGATTAGTTTTAGATCTCAAGAGTTCTTCATTTAGAGAGTTGAGTTCATTGTGAGCTTGAGTGTTTCTTGCTGAGAGAGGAATTTCCGTCCATTCATGAGTTAAGTGCCCTTTCTTCTTCTTCTTCTCGGATGAGGAAATTTCCATTGTTAAGGGAAAGAAAGCTTTGGAGAGAGATCTAGTTCATCGGTTTTGTGAAAAGAAAGAACCTCCAATACAATAGTCTGCAGCAAGCAACGCTCTTGTACTCAACGACCAGCTGGTTGGGGTAAGGCTCTATGGAGAGAGAGCCGATTGACTACAAGTGAGCATCTTCATAGCCATAGCCTATGCGGCCACCTCCATAGCTCATCAAATGGGATTACGCTCACAAGCAGACCCGGGACTCCTGCAACTTTTCCAGGAGCCAAGTCTGTAGACAAGGCAGCATAGCTGTGGTAGAGCTAAAAGTCCACACTCATTTAGCTTCTGCAAGCAGCTAGCCAGCCAACGGACTCTCTCGGGCCAACACCGAACGTCTCCAACCTGCAACAGCACACAAATCCATCGAGCTCCTACCAGCAACCATCATCTCAGCTCTTCCGCAGCCCACAAGCTTCCAGACGGGACTCCATCAGCAGCCACCGAGCCTCCAATGTGAGCCCAACGTGCCCATGACCTTCAACAGTGCTTCCCACAGGCTCCTACAGCAAGCTGCACCTCTCCAAACGGCTGACTCCATCTCCTACGTCGTCCAGTGGCTCCTTCAACCAGTCTGTCTGCCTAGACTTAACAAGCTTCTGCCAGCGACCTCCAACCTGGATCTGCAGTGGCTCCTTCTGCAAGTACGCAATGTCCACAGCCCTCAATAGCCATCGGTAGTGCTTCTCCATGAGCTCCATCTCCACCGCGACCAACAACGAACTGCGCCAATGCCAAGCAATGCCAATGAAACGACGACCAGCAGCAGCTCCAACATCAAAAACCTACACAAGCAAGTAGCACAGGCAGCGAGAAGCTGAAGCACGAGGAGGAAGCAGTTGTTGTTGCCACGCCCATGCTGCCATCGCCGTCGTCGCAGAAGCTTCAAAGATCTCCTTCTTCCTTCTCCAACGTCTCAGATAACTGCCACGTGGCAGGATAAAAAATAACTATGGTTAAATTTAACTTAGTTTTAATTGGGTTTGGTTAAGGAAACCCAAGTCTGGTCCACTGAACCCACACTAAACCATGGTTAGATTTAGGTTATAGGGTTAGTTAAAGTGCCACATCAGCAAGTGCCACCTAAGCACTCAGCACCCTTGCTAAGCACAGGCTTGCAAGCTGCATGTGAATAGCCTCTGCCACATCATCAAGACCCCCTCTTCTTCACAAAAGCTTCAACAAGCCATAACTTGCAATCCAGGAAGAATTTGCACACGCTCCAAAAAGGAAAAGTGATCGTCTTTTCGAGCTCTCCGCGTCTCTCAAGTCAAAATCATTGTATGCAATTAGACACTGCCAATATTGAAAGAAATCAATTGGTAAGACCTTTGCAACAAATGAAAAAGCAACGCATGAATGTAGAAAGCATGCCAAAAGCACAAGTGCATGAGATGACCATAGCAGAAAGCATGGCATCCACACATAAAGCATCAAGGCACATGGAAGAACAAAGCATCATGCAGGTAGCTACACCAAGCAAAGAAGCAAACACATCGTCATCAAGCCATGAGCCAAAAGGTGACATAAATGGAATGTATTGAAAAGCAAAAACCTTGCCAACCTTGCCTATGTTTTGTAATCAAACTTGACCACCTGAGAGTAGCTATGAAAGCACCCAGGGGAGGTATTGACATGTAAAAACCACACTTGACCACCTTAAGTAGCAATGCATGCACTAAGGGGAGGTGATGGATTTGTAACTCACATCTGACCACCTTGCAGTAGCCAAAGGATCATGGCACCAAGGGGAGGTGTTGAGAGTTGTGGTGCCATGAGCACTTGTAGAGCAAAGGTATGAGCAAAGGGTAAGCTGCCACATGGCATGGAGGAGATATCCCACATGTGAGCAAGCAAAATGGATGTAAGTACCCTCACCTATAAAAGGGAGGTTCATTTGAAGGAATATCAATCAAGCACTTTGCACTATCTCAAGATTCTCTTTATGAGTCCAAGCTAATCTATCTTGGAACCTAATTGACTTGAGATACATGTCATGAGCACTCTCTTCATCATGTTTCCACATAGGTTCCATCCACCTTAGAGCGCTCCATAGATCCTGAGGCACACATGTTTTGTCACATCGGATATGCTTTGGATGGTCTAAGTCACTACAAACCCCTTTTTTCACTAAGTCTTATGATAACCATCAAAAAGCACTCTCTAAGCTGTGTTATTTGAATGCATACATACCCAATGGAAATTATGCTTTGTGCACACTTTGATTCCATCTATTTTGAGGTGCATGAAAATTATCATATCGATTGGATATGCTTTGGATGGTCGAATTCAGCATAAATCCCATTTTTCACCAAGTGTTATGTACACCCCTGAAAAAACATGCTCCGAGTTGTATTATTTGAATGTATGCATATTTGATGGGAAGAATAATTTGCACACACTTTAATACCATTAATTTCAAGGTATGTGTAAAGTTTCATGACCATCGGATATGCTTTGGATGGTCGCAGTCTGACACAAAGCCCATTTTTCACCAAGTGTTATATGCACATCCATCAAAAAATAGTATTTGAGGTGTGTTATTCAAATGTGCACATACCTGATGGGCATGAAACTTTTCAATGCATGAATCCCACCTATTTTGAGGTGCATTTAAAGTATTTTGTCCATCAGATATGCTTTGGATGTGGTCTAAGTCATTATAAACCCCGTTTTTCACCAAGTGTTATGCACAACCATTAAAAAACATGATGTGAGGTGTGTTATTCATAGGCAATCATACCCGTTGGTTAAGATACATGCACACATGTGAATACCACCTATTTTGAGGCAATGGAAGATATGGTTGCCTTGTGATATGCTTTGGGATGGTTGAAGTCGCCATAAATCCTATTTCTCACCAAGTCTTATGCACAACCATCAAAAAACACACTCTGAGGTGTGTTATTCAAATGCACACATACGCAATGGAAACTATACTTTTCAGTGCAAGAATTACACCTATGTTGAGGTGCGTACAAAGTATCATGCCCATAGAATATGCTTTGTAAGGCAAAAGTCACTACAAACCACGTTTTTCACCAAGTGTTATGCACACCCATGAAAAAGCATGCTCTAAGATGTGTTATCCGAGTGCACAAATACCCAAACCAAAATATTCTTTGCACACACATCAATCCCACCTATTTTTGGGTGCCTACCAAATATCATGCCCATCAGATATTCTTTGCATGGTTGAAGTCACCAAAAACCTTGTTTCTCACGAAGTGTTATGCACACACCCATACAAAACCACTCTTATGTGTGTTATTCGAGCACACACATACCTGATGTGAGTGATAATTTGCATATGCATGAATCCCATCCATATTCCCATCAGATTTTCTTTGGATGGTTGCAGTCGCCACAAAGCCCCTTTTTTACCAAGTGTTATGCACACTCGTCAAAAAACACGCTATGAGTTGTGTTCGAATGTGCACATATTCAATGGGAATGATACTTTGTACACGAATCAATACAATTGATTTTCAAGTTTGTGCCAATGATCATCTAGATAAAATATTCTTTGGATGGTCAAAGTCACATAAACCCCATTTTTCACCAAGTGTCATGTACACCCATCAAAAAACATGCTCAGAGGTGTGTTATTCGAATGTGCACATACTCGATGGGCATGATACTTTGTAATCTTATGAATATATTTGAGGTGCATACAAAGTATCATTCCCATTAGATATGCGTTGGATGGTCAAAGTCACCATAAACTCCGTTTCTCACCAAGTCTTATGCACGAGTGTTATCACTATATACCCCATTTTTCACCAAGTGTTATGCACAATGACAAAAAAACACAGTCTAATGTGTGTTATTCAAACACGCACATAGCCATGATCCTATGCACATGCATGAATAAACCTATGTTGAGACACTTGAAAAGTATCATGTCCATTGGATGGTTGAAGTTGCCATAAAGACCGTTTTTCACCATGTTATGTAGTTATGCACACCCCTCAAAAAACACCCTCTAAGGTGTATTATATGAATGCGCACATACTCAATGGGAATTATAATTTGCACATTCATGAACCCCAACTACTTTAAGTTGCATTAAAAGTATCATGCCCATTGGCTATGCTTTGGATGGTTGAAGTCGCCATGAACCCCCTTTTTCACCATCTTATGCACAACCGTTCAAAAAACATGCTCTAAGATATTTTATTTGAGTGTGCACATACCCGATGGGAATGATACTTTTCAAACACTTTAATCCCACCTAATTTTAGGTGTGTGACATATATCATTCCCATTGGTGGATGTGCTTTGGATGGCCAAATTCACCACAAACCCTGTGTGTTATGCACACCTGTTGAAAAATAGCATCTGAGGTATATTATTCAAATGTGCACATACTTGATGGGCATGGTAGTTTGCAAAAACATACACCCCACCTCTTTTTAGGCACGTGCAAAGTATTGTGTGCATTGGATATGCTTTGGATGGTCAAAGCTTCCATAAACCCCATTTTTCACCATCTTATGCTCAATTGTCAAAAAACATGCTCTGAGTTGTGTTATTCGAATGTGCACATACCTGATGGGAACTATACTTTGCACACACATGAGTAGAACCTATTTTTAGGTTCATGAAAATCATCATGCCCATCAAATATGCTTTGGATGGTCGAAGTCACCATAAACTCCATTTTTTACCAAATGTTATGCACATACATCAAAAAACACGCCCCAAGGTGTGTTATTCAAATGCATACATATCTGATGGGAAATTTACTTTGTATGCATGTCAATACCATTTATTTTGAGGCATATGCAAAATATCATGTCCATCGGTGGATGGTCAACGATGCCAAAACCCTGTTTTTCACCATGTTATGCACAACGGTCGTAAAAGATTGCTCTGAGGTGTGTTATTCAAATGTGCACATAGCTGATGGGCACGATCCTATGCACATGCATGAATCCACCTATGTTGAGGCACTTTCAAATTATTGTGTCCATCGTATATGCTTTGGATGATTGAAATCGCCACCATAAAGCTTGTTTTTCACCGTGTTATGCACATTCCTCAAAAAACATGCTCTAAGGTGTATTATTCGAATGTGCACATACCTAATAAGAAGGAAACTTTGAGCATGTGTGAATACCAACTACATTCAAGCATGTTCAAAGTATCATGTCCATCGGATATGGTTTGCATGGTCAAATAACACACCTCAGACACTAATTTTGGACGGTTGTGCATAACACTTGGTGAAAAACGGGATTTGTGGTAACTTTGACCATCCAAAACATATCTAATGGGAATGATACTTTGCTCATACCTTAATGTAAGTGGCATTGATCCATGTGCAAAGTATCTTTCCCATCGGTTATGTGCGCATATGAATAACACACCTTAGAGCATGTCTTTTGATGGGTGTGCATAACACTTGGTGAAAAATGAGATTTGTGGTGTCTTTGAGCATCGAATGCATATCCAATGGGCATGATACTTAACACATGCATCTCAACGTAGGTGCTATTAATGCGTGTGCAAAGTATCATTCCCATTGGGTATGTGTATGTTAGAATAACAATAAATCACAACTGGCCCATCTGATCATATCATAAAGTAGTTTATGCAACCAAGCTACCTCACATGCAGCCATTGCTGCACCCCTGTACTCTGCCTCTATGCTCGACAAGGCAACTGTATGCTGTTTCTTGCTGCTCCAAGTGACTGTAGTACTCCCAAAAGAGAACATATATCCACTTGTAGATCATCTATTAGAAATACTACCAGCCCAATCAGCATCAATGTATCCATGTAACTGTATCTGAACCCCAGTCTCATAAAATAGTCGATATTGCAATGTGGACTTCACATACCTCAGTATGTGTCTAGCCACATCCAAATGCGGTTTCCTTGGAGCCTGCATAAATTGCCTTACCGTTGAGAGATATGGTGCCATGAGCACATAGATTAAAGGGCTAAGGTATGGTATAGAAAAGAATTAAAGTAGCCACCCTAGGATGTGGACTACATGATGTGGAGATGTGGATTGAGGATATCCACAAGGAGAGATGTGGATGAGAGGATCCCACATGGTTGACTATTCAAAGGGCACTCTCTATATAAGAGGCCTATCATGTATTGTTGAGAACACCTATTGCAAGAGATATAGATTTGCTATCTCCCTCTCATGTCTTACTTAGTGTGGTTTGAGCCTCCTTAGTTCTTCCACTGATCTTGTGTGCACTAGGCTAGTACGATCCGCACTTTGACATGGTATCAGAGCATAGGTTGCCCACAAAGCCTAGGTAGATGAGTGATTGATTGAGAGTTCTTGAGTGATTGTGAGCACATTTCATTCACTTCCACGTTGAGAGAAAACTTCTGCATTACTTGTGAGAATTTCCATCCATTTTGATACAATTCCATCCATTGAGTAATAGAGAGAGAGAGAGAGAATTCCTTTTAGAGATCTATTTTGTGAGATAGATCTCTGAGGAGAGGAGATTGTTGAGCCTCAAATGGTGTCCCAGCAAATAGATAGTCATGAAGGTAGCATGGTAGACAGAACGAACTATGGGCTGTGAAGAAGGGCAATTCGAGAAGCAGCACGAGTAGAAGCAATAGAAGAAGCCTAAAACAACGATGGACAAGAAGATCTGAAGCACTAAAGTAGAAAGTTCCGAATGACAGCAGCGACCATCGACCTTCATTCGAGACCATTGTTCTCCCTTTTTTTGGCAGCCCGCTAATGTAGAAGTCGTTGATTTCCAAGACTATCTGAGTTTTGCAGTCCACAGCGCAACCTCTCAAGTGGACGGCTCATGAGCATCTACGCCACCAAATGCCCACACAGGTCTGTAGCCGATCGAGTTCAAATGAGTGCTCTATTAGCAGCGATGCCAACATAAAAGATGGTCAGAGCTTCCCAAACGACTCAGCTACATCGACCAGCGACACTCCAACGTCGATCCTGATCTCTGCCTATACTACATAAGCGGCTCGACTCACCTTTCCAGCCTTGACTACTTAGTAGCTTCGCCTCTCCAATCGAGCCAAGCTCTCTACACCGGACTGCTAATTAGCTACGCCATCTTCAAGAGCCCATGACTGGATGACCACTGGCTTCCAACGCACCCACACAGCTCCAATCGGCTTCTCCAACTGTAGCAATTCACGAAGCCCTCAAGCAACGACGCCTTCGACTACCACCACAGACGACTGCTGTAGGTGACACAGCAAAAGCACACAGCAACGCACACATCCAGCGCCACGCCCTCACGGACTCAGACGAATAGTAGACGCCCACACCGTCGCTCGCTGACGCCCACACCGTCGCCGTTTCGATGCCATGGTAGATAGTTTTTCATTTTTGATTCAAAGTTTTTCATTCTTCCACAGTCTCTACCAAAACGACACGTGGTAGATAAGACTAAACCATGGTGCAATCTGGTTAAGTCTCAAGATTTGGTTAGCCATTCAATGCTAAGTAGAGTGCCACATGGCAGATTGGAAGTAACTGTGGTTAAGCATACTGAACCATGGTTAAGACTATCTGGTTCAGTTAAGTCACCAGCAGTCAAGTTTAGCATCAGCTGGTTTAGGTTCAGGATTGGTTAACTGCCACATCACCAAGTGCCACCTAAGCACAGAGGCCCTTGTTAAGCACAGTTTGAAATTCAGCATGTGAATCCCTATGCCACATCATCAAGACCCCCTCTTCTTCATAGAAACTTCGACAAGGCGTAACTTCCAATCCAGGAAGAATTTGCACGCGCTCCAAAAAGGAAAAGTGATCGTCTTTTCAAGCTCTACATGCCTGTTAAGTCAGAATCATTGTATGCAATTAGACACTGCCAATATTGAAAGAATTCAATTGGTAAGACCTTTGCAACAAATGACAAATCAAAGCATGAATGCACACATCATTGTCATAAGCATGCCGAAAGCACAAGTGCATGAGATGACCATAGCATGAAGCATGGCATCCACACATAAAGCATCAAGGCACATGGAAGAACAAAGCATCATGCATCCAGCTACACCAAGCAAAGAAGCAAATGCCATCATCATCAAGCCATGAGCCAAAAGGTGACATCAATGGAATGTATTGAGAAACCAAAACCTTGCCAACCTTGCCTATATTTTGTAAATCAAGCCTGACCACCTGAGAGTAGCTATGAAAGCACCCAGGGGAGGTATTGACATGTAAACCACACTTTACCACCTTAAGTAGCAATGCAAGCACTAAGGGGAGGTGATGGAATGTAACTCACATCTAACCACCTTGCAGTAGCCAAAGGATCATGGCACCAAGGGGAGGTGTTGAGAGATATGGTGCCATGAGCACATAGATTAAAGGGCTAAGGTATGGTATAGAAAAGAATTAAAGTAGCCACCCTAGGATGTGGACTACATGATGTGGAGATGTGGATTGAGGATATCCACAAGGAGAGATGTGGATGAGAGGATCCCACATGGTTGACTATTCAAAGGGCACTCTCTATATAAGAGGCCTATCATGTATTGTTGAGAACACCTATTGCAAGAGATATAGATTTGCTATCTCCCTCTCATGTCTTACTTAGTGTGGTTTGAGCCTCCTTAGTTCTTCCGCTGATCTTGTGTGCACTAGGCTAGTACGATCCGCACTTTGACACTTACCAACCCAACAGCATAGCTCAAATTTGGCTTGGTAATAGTCATATAAATCAAACTTCCTACTATGCATCTGTAAATAGTCGGGTCAGAAGCTCACCCGCATCTGCGCTCAGCTTCACATTCTGCTCCAAAGGCACTGAAATAATCTTACAGCTTGTCATCCTATATTTGGATAGCATGTCCAATCCATACTGCCTCTTCAAGAGCCATATCCCACTTGTGGATCTAATCACCTCAATGCCCAAGAAGTAACGCAGCTCTCCCAAATCCTTCATCTCAAACTTTTGCTTCAATAGCATTTTCACATGAAGGATATCTTCATCACTATCACCTTTGATGATCAAATCATCAACATAAATGACAAGCAGCATAATGCCTTTCTGCCTTGGAAATCTGAAAGCCAATAGTGACAAGATACTGTCCTATCTTATCAGACCATGCTCTAGGTGCTTGCTTCAAGCCACACAAGGCTTTCTTCAACCTGCAAACAAACTCAAGATGAACAGCATGAACATAACCCGATGGCTGCTCCATATAGACCTCTTCTTGCAAATCACCATGCAAGAAATCATTCTTTACATCCATCTGATGCAAAGACCATCCCTTTGATGCAGCCATAGCAATGACTGCTCTTACAATTTCCATCCTTACAATCGAACTGAATGTTTCTTCATAATCAATGCCATATGTCTGTGCATACCCCTTGACAACTAATCTTGCCTTGTATCTATTCATAGAACCATTTGCATTGTGCTTCACCTTATAAACCCACTTGCAGCCAATTGCATTCTTGTCTTTAGGCAAAGGCACCAATTCCCATGTAGCATTTCCTTCCAAGGCATCCATTTCTTCATCCATGGCTTTCTCCCATTTTTCTTTCCCATGGCTTGCTCAAAAGAAGTGGGTTCTAGTTCATGTATCACTTTGACCATATAGGCAAAGTAAATGGCTGTAAATCCATCATATTTTAGCCTATCCACAGGATACCTATCTCTAGTAGTCTTGTGCAAAATAGGCTCACTACCAGGTGCTCTCAAAACATTCCTTGTCTTCCTTACTCCTGGCGTAACAATAGAAGGAATACCCAACTCATCATCAAGGCTCTATTCTGAGCCACTAGATTCACCATCCACATAAGAGTGACCTGCATTCACATCAACCATGGGCTGATCTACTTTCTCTTTTCCTTTTCGTGATACTTGCATACCACTATCTGTATTGCTTTGAGGAGATCCTCTTGATCTCAATTTGCTTGTCCATGGCGAAGTATGTGAACTACTCCTAGACGACACTACAGGTCCACTAATATTTTGTGATTGCTACTGTGAATTCTATGCACCATTACCATTTTGTGAATCTACATCATCAATCACATTTATTGGTTTATACCAGCTGCTCATCTCATCAAAAACAACATCTCTGCTCACTGTAAACTTACAATTAGAAGGGTTATAGCATCTATACCCTTTCTGCTACAAAGAATAACCAATAAAGATGCAGTTCTCAGCTTTTGGATCCAAAAACGAGATACCTCTCCAATATGACTGTTTTTCCTTTGTGTAATTCCATTTTCCTGTGGGGTATGACTGCATGAATATTGCTGCTTTATGCCATGCTCCTATAGGAAACTTGTAAACTCATTTGAGAGGTACTCCCCCCTCCATCTGACCTTAGGTATTTTATTTGTAGGCCTGTTTCTTTTTCAACCATAGCTTTAAAATCTTTGAAATGCCCAAACACTTCACTTTTCTTTTTCATAATACACCCAAACTTTTCTGCTATAGTCATCAACAAAAGTGACAAAATAATGATAGCCTCCAATATATGTAGCTTTAGTAGTCCACACATTAGAGTGGTAATTCCAATGGCGTCTTACTCTCTTGAACATGTCTAGGAAATGGTTTCCTTGCCTGTTTTCCAAATTGATAGGCTTCACATACCTTATGCATTTCTGTAACCTTGAACTTAGCCAATCTTGTAATAATATTTTGGACCTGCATTAATTTAAGTCGTTGTACATTAACATGACCAATGCGTTTATGTCAAATATCAATATATGCAACTACACCGATCCCATGTGTAAACGTTGCTGTACTCAATTCAGGCATGTCTGCATCCAATGTAAACATCCTGCCCTTCTTCTTCCCTTTTGCTATCAAGCGAAATTTATTTTTCATATCCTCAACAAAGCATCCATGAGAATTAAATTTGACCTGCAAGCCCTGCTCAACCATTTGACCAACAGAAACTAGGTTCTTGGTGATATTTGAGACATGAAATACATTAGATAGGTATTTCTTTTTTCCATCCTGCATAGACAAAGGAATTTTACCAATCTGCACAATAGGATGTGTAGTATCATCACCGGTCTCCACAAATCCTGGTCTTTACATTTTCCTTGCATCTTGCATCCATTCTACATGACCTGTCATGTGGTTTGATGCACCTGAGTTAACATACCACACATCATTGCTTTCTTCTGCACTTGTCACATAATTGGTCACGTGCTGTACCATAAACAGATGCTCATTTCTGTCATCACCCTATCTACTAGAGGATGCATAATTGCCCTGCTGCAATTTCCCAGTCATGATGTCATTCTACTTTTTATAGCAATCTTTAACCATATGGCCCATTTTACCATAGTAGTAGCATTCAACATTGTTGTTTACATTTTGGCCTCTTTGCCATCACCACGATCTCTTTGGCTCCCCCTGCCTCTAAAGTTAGCATGTCCTCCTACATAGGACTGGTTTTCTTGAATTTGTTGCATATTTTGATTTTTGCCACGGCCTCCAAATCAGCCTGCTCTATGTCTGCCTCTACCTCTTCTAGCATTTGAATAGAAGACAGCTTCTTTTGAAGTTCCTCCTGAAGAAGATTCACCACCATTTCTCTGCTCTTCAGAAATTAGAAGAGCAATCAACTCCTCAAAATCAGGAAAATTCTCACGGATGGCAATGGTTGTCGAAATTGTGCATAGTCCTTTCCTAGACCATTCAAGGTCACAGAAACTAAATCATCATCTTCCACTGCCGACCCAATAGAAGCAAGTGCATCTACAATCTTCTTCACCTTCATGTGGTAGTCATTGATGCTCATATTTTATCTCTATACATTATGCAACTCCTACTTGAGCTGCATTTTCCTGGCTTGCATATTTGTGCTATACATTTTTGTCAAAGTATCCCACGCTGCCTTCGGCATGCTTGCATCCTAAATATGCACAATTATAGAATCTGAAATACCGATAGACAGCCAGTACATAACTTTTCTGGCTCTCTCATGCCAGCCTTTAAATGCTTGCAACTCCTGTTGATTGGGAACATTAGGACTAATTTGTTCATCTCCAGTAATGAACTCCTAATAGCCTTTTCCCTTAAGGAAATTCATCATTCTAAACTTCCATGCTTGGAAGTTGTTCTTGTCAAGCTTTTCAATGACAATTTGTGAAAGAGCATCAGACGCCATTACAAAACACTGTAAAATATTCTACCATTGCACAAAAAAACACAACTTCTGCCTCACAAGGGCAAATCTGCAAAACTGACAAATGTGGTATTTGTCCACACAGCCAGTTCCTAGTGATGATTATGCATCAACAGGCAAATAGATTGATTTTGTCACTCCCAATATCTCTGTGCATAGGCGTATGATGTAATTTCTACAATAACTTTTCACCAACCTGTAGAATAGTAGTTGCAGAGCAAAAACAGGGCACTTTCCTAAGTGCCTGCAAAAAACTTCCACCATCTAAACGGGCCTCAAAATGGCCTCAAATCAAAAAAATAATTTCTCCAAGGACTCTACCCTTGCTTGTAGCATATATTGCCCTCTCTCCACACTACAAAGGGCATCCCAATCTGAGACAGTGCACTCTTGCACTTTCCGGCTGTGCTACCTATAGAGATTTGCTCCCAAACTCAAAAAAAAAAGGAAAGCAACACTGATCCTCTTACTAGGACACCATGAACTTGGTTTGCTTTCTTGAGCTCCTTACCACGAATCGAGCTCTGATACCATGTGAAGAGAGTGGGAGAGAAGGAAGGAGTCTCACTCGCAGCTTTCTCACATACACAATGGGGGAATATACACAAAGGTGGAGGCTGAAAATAGTTTTCCTCTTCTTAGTTGTGAAAGCCAAAAGAACTCTAAGTACAAAAGAATAGGTGAACCCTATATGTAGGTCTCAAACCAAACTCAGCTAACTAAGGTGGCATACTAACTGAGCCACTAACTAGAGTACATAAAGATAGCTGTCATCCAACTATTATTCATGGGCAGTGTACCAACTGCATCTGCAGCTAACAAGTCGGTGACATAAATGCACAATGGTCACCCTGGCATATCACGAGTGGAGCTCGATATCTCAATAGAAAGGGTATTCTTAATGGAAGAGCTAGGGATAGGGTAGGTTGAGTAAAACAAAAAGAAATTAATAAGGTATAAATTGGGAATCGGATTGCTCGGGTAAGGTAGATACTACAAGAACATCAATTAGTAAAGCGTTAATTAACCAAGAGATACTGATTGTAATTGTAAGGAAATTTTTATTTTTTATTAGAGGCGAGGAGATGATATATATAGAGAGAAGGGGACATAGTCATCTATATGGAAAGATAGGGGATAGAAGAGGCCTTTACAAAATATGGGTATTTTTGAGTGTGGATTTGGTAGTGTATGCAGAAAGGGTAATCTTAATGGAAGAGCTAGGGATAGGATAGGTTGAGTAAAATCAAAAGAAATTAATAAGGTATAAATTGGGAATAGGATTGCTAAGGTAAGGTAGATAATGCAAGAACATCAATTAGTAAAGCATTAATTAATGAGGAGATACTAGGTGTAATTTTTATTTTTCATTAGAGGTAGGGAGATGATATATATGGAGAGAAGGGGACATAGTCATCTATATGGAAAGATAGGGGGTAGAAGAGGCCTTTACAAAGAGCAAAAAATAGAGGACTAAAAAGAATAATTTAAATTAATGAAAGGCAAAAAAGAACAAAGAGTGCTTTTCAAAAAAATTAAAGTGCTAGAAAAAGTAATGAAATAACTTAATTTAAAAAATAAGTTTAGAATAGAGCAATGAAATAGGTTTAAAAGTAATGAAATAATGAACAAGGGGGTAAGAAAATGGGAAAAACCAAAAAAACAAGAATTAAAGAGAGGGGGGTTTAATGAAAGAAAATAATGTAAGAAACCATAATTAGAACTAAGAGAGAGGGGGGTTAATAAGAAAACTTAACTAGAGCTAAGAGAGAGGTATATTTAACAAAGTTTAATTTAACATAGGGGGGGTTAGCTTTATGAGAAATGATGTAAGTGGGGAGTGAAGGACTTGTGAGTGGCCGGTATGCAGCATGGAATGTGGGGTAGAGTCGAAAAATTTATGGAAGGGATGATGGAGCATGGACGGAACTACAAGGATTGTAGCCTGCATGAGAGTGTGCACACGAGCAGGATGAGGCAGACTCATGGAGTTAGAAGCTCGTACTATGCACTAGCACAGAGTCGGGAAGAGGAGGCCTACAATCAAGGCTAATGGAGCATGGGGGCAGGGGCAAACTATAGCTAGCGATCATTTTATAGGGTCACAACTCAGAAGTACAAGGCATAGCATAGCTTCGAGAATGGACTATGGAAGGGCATACGTCGCCGCTCGACTATGTACCAAAGTTAGTTGTTGGGTAGCAAGGGCACAAGCTTGTATGATGGCTAAGAGCATAGAAGCGAAGTAACTGATCGTAGGCATAGGGCAACGAATGCAACGAGGCTGAGCATGCTATGAGGAGGGCTCTCAGGGTAGCGTAGTCTATATATATAGGGGTAGGAAGGGTTAGTCGGGGAGAGAGTCGGGACATAGGAGTCGGGATGTTGGGAAAACCTTGGGAGGCGGGGGGATATGTACTAATGCCACATGTTGAATTAATAAATAGAGGGATAACATTTTAAGAGTTAAAATTAGGACAAACTTAGGAGTAATTAAGGAGTAAAATTCGGAGAAAATTAGGAGTAAATAGAGAGATAAAAATTTAAAATTGGGAGTAATTTAGGAGTAAAATTAGGAGAAAATTAGGAGCAACATTAGGAGTAAAATCGGAGTAAAAATAGAAGTAAAAATAGGAGTAAAATAGGAGAAAAGAACAAATATAGAAAAGAGAATTTATAGAAAATTAGAAAAGAAAAAAATTAATTGATAAAGGATAACAAGAAAAAATACTAATGAAAAGGGAAAAAAGAAAGAAAGAAAGGAAAAATTTGAGGTAGGTTTTAATAATAATAATAATAATAATAATTAACAAGTTTAATTATTAAGAAAAATGGAGATAGAGAGTTAGAAAAAGAAAAAATAAATTAGGAAAATTAGGAAAAACACATAGAAGTAAGGAACATACAGGAAGAATAGAACATTATATAGAGATTCCTTTCTTGATCTATGCGCCCAAGTATTAAGCCAATACCAATGTCTCTTCTTATTCCTATCTCAGTGATCCAAGGGAGAACATTTATAAGAGGCATATTCCTTCAAAATTGCTAATGTAATCTCAAGAGAAAACCTCAAGCACCCATAGTTCTTATAGCAAACCCCTTTCAAAATATTAAAAGCCTCAAGAGCCTATATCCCCTAGTCCATAGTTCCCATTTGACATATTAGAAGTGTATAAAGTTGTATGCACACCCCTTGATCGCAAGGGTCCCCGTGTGTGTGTGTGTGTGTGTGTGTGTGTGTGTGTGTGTGTGTGTGTGTGTGTGTGTGTGTGTGTGTGTGTGTGTGTGTGTGTGTGTGTGTGTGTGTGTGAGAGAGAGAGAGAGAGAGAGAGACTCACCTACCACATTCCCACAGGTCCAACACACAATCCAAGTGAGGGCAGTAGTCCGCCCATCACCATGGATTGGATTCGACTACTAACCTAGTTTAAATCATAAACTTAAACTTAACTTTAATGGATATACTAATGTCTCAATCCTCTCTAACCAGTAAGTGAAACGTATGTAAAAGTATCAATCACCACCTAGCAACCAAGAGAAAGCGCTGGTCCTATGGTACCCATGCCCTAAGCAGGCCTGAAACTTAAACTTAAATGGTTATACTAGTGTGTCAATCCTCTTTAGCCCTAGTAAGTGAAAAGTAAGTGAAAGTATCAATCCTCTCTAACCAGTTGGTAGAGGGTGGTCGAATTTCCATAGTCATGGAAGAGTGGTAGGTCGGGGACATTCATAGAATATATCAAAGTATGAGACGCTCAACTAGTTGGTCGAGGGTATCAGTCCCAAGTATCAAAATAACATGCTTCTAATGATAATTAACACTTCGAGCTTCTAGAAAGATTGCCTCTATCTTATGGAGACTTCTTGTGAATATCAAATATGAAGAGGAATTGCATCTCCTTGTAAATCTTCCATATCATGGGCAATGGATGCATCCAATAACTCAATGTTGGTCCAAACATCATGGCATAGCAACTAAGGGGAGGGGTTGGTCCCATAATCCTTGTGCCACAATCAGGCTTGAAACTTCAATCAGCCGAATCAAGTCAATCCAAGTATAGCCATCAGTCGTAAGATTTTTCTTATCTTACAATGGATATACTAGTGTGTGTTTTAACCTATCAAACATCTATCCTATTATACTACTAGACCAATTTTCAATGTCAAAGTAAATCAATTACAAACATCTACTATTGCCCTTTTCAAACAACTAGTGAGAGTAGTCCGTTAACAACCAACCTCAATACCTCATAAGTGAGAATAATCCATATCATACCATTCCTCTTAACAAGGTGTTAAAGTGGGAGTCAATTATTATACTCACATTTATATCAGTATATTGCAAAAAGTACAACAATATTGATGATTAGTCTCCAATAAAGAGTTCAATTATATTTAACAATACTTTGAGAATATCCATTGTACAGTGCTTCTCGAAGTTGCCAACACCATGTCTTCATGCCTTAGATTTTCTAATGCAAACTTGATGGAGAGGTATTCCGACTCACCTACATCCATCCACAAACATAGCACGTTAGAACATGCACACTATGAATTGTGGGACTGCAGGCTTCAATGCCGGCACACAATTGTTATCCGTGTCACTTGATCTAGATTAGCATAATTAAATCTTGGCATTTTACTATTCAATAGTAATCATAGGTGGGCAATTAAAGATATGAATAAATGTTAGGGAAGTCCAAGGAATAAATGGCAGTTAAATGAATAAATGCATATAAAATGTTAGTGAAATCCAAGTAATAAGTGGGAATCTCAAGTAAACCATAAAATTTGGGCATTCCAGCCAATTCCCAAGGTCAAAAAATCCAAATATAACCTCAATATACTTATACCTTTCCTCGATCTCCCGTTGGCACTTTCCAATAATCAGTATCACAATTAAATTTATGCACACATCAAAATGTGATACGGCTCTTGAGAATGTCAAAATTGAAGGATAGACTCCATGCTACATGGCCTTTTCCCCATTATACACTTAAAATCATGCTAAATTTTTTGCTTCTATTAATAATTACACCATGAATATTTCTCAATTTAGTAGAGATAGGAAATCTCTCCATAATATAACTAAATAGAAAACAAAATATTCTAATGGTAATTCTCCCCCCAATCACATTATTAGGAGTTCTCAAGAAATGCAACATAATGTAAAAAACAATGGTGGCAAGTTATTGACTCATGACAAATGATGGCCTTTTCCATTTCTCAAAGTATAAAGCGTAAAGTGTATTCTTTGTATATGTGTAGGACATGGTCTTACCACCTCTTAAGATCTTTGATGGTTGTACCTGTGATTTTGGACTATCCAGATGTATTGAACTTTATGAAGGGGGTTGCCATTCAATCATCTTACTGGGATTTGGGCCCCTTGGTCAATATTAGGAAGTGCGTTCACGTCCCCTTGTGTACCCGATGCATCTTGTTTATCTTCCTCTCACCCTAGATCCATAAGCCCTAGTAGGTAGTGGGACATCACTCCTGGCGAAGGCTGGGGTAGAAATGAAGCAAGTGGATTCTTTTCCAAATTCTTAACGGCTAATAATACCAGTTCCCTCATGTAGTGAAGCGTGAGAGATGACTTGCAGAATATAACCATATCACTAGCCTTCATACATCAAAAAGTCATAAAATATCAGTATCATTGATCTCATATTTAGTACTATATAAGATGTTCTACTAAATTAAAATATAATACTTGCCTTCATAAATAAAAGGAAAGAGTTGAAAGCAGATTCTAGTGGCCTATTCTGAAAAAGCGTTGGTAAATTATGCAACATCTACCAAATTTCATGATCAAACCATAATGGTTGTGCTCTGTAGTCCATCTTTTCTTCCAAACATCTGCACTTAATATATGGGTGTTCAACATTAAAGATTTTATTTAAGTATTTTGGTGTCATCCTTTTGGTTTCTAATATGTGGCTCTTACACCTTCCAAATACACTCATGGGGGAAAGGCATCTGCCTGTGGCCAAAGTTGACATATTACAAAAATTGGATAAAGGATGATTGTGTGTGATGCTAATGTTGAAGCTTTGTGCTTGTCTTTTTGCTTTCACCTTAGTTGTTCTTTATGAATCCACAAGATCAGCTAAAAAGATCCACATGTCTGGTGCAAAAGGTGCTAATAAATTCATGTCATGGAGTTCCCAAACTTTGTTATCATATTCCAACTCGGCTTCTAAAACTCGTGAGGGGAATAAAGGATTAGTATATGTATGTGTAGAGCTCTTTCTAGGAGTGGCTGCTGTAGACATAAGCTAATCTGAAAAAATTATTTCTTGAATATCCTCTGAAAGCCCTTCAAGATCATAGGAACTCTGATGCGTTGCATTAGAAGAGGACCTTTCTAGTAAAGAAAAACATTTCAAACCCAGATTACTAGGAGACAAAGGCCCAGCTGGAGGTGGGAGATTCAAATATATAAATAGGTTCTTCATTGTATCAGGAGACTTCTCAACAAATTCCAATAAATCAATATTGTCTTATTCCATTAATTTGTCCAATGATAGAGATAATTGATTAATAACTTCCAAATCTTTCACATATTCCCCTTTTTGATTACTAAAACTATGCACCAATCATTGATGGAAAGCATCGCCAACAGCTTATAAAAATCAGGGTGTTCTTTGATTTCCTGCATATCTAGGGCTATAATCCTTTCATGGACTCTTTTGTTCAATAGTGTCATTATGGCCTAGCACCCAAGTGATGGTTCTGGTAGCGGATCCACATATCCAAGAGCAATCAAATCCTTGTGCCATGAAGAGGCGTGCTAATCAAAGCTAAGCATAACCATTAGCCATGAGATTTTTCTTACCTCACAATGGCTATACTAGTATCTATTCATCCTATTTCTCTACTGACTTCTTAACATATCAGATTCAATCATCATTGAAGAATTCAAGAATCCCTTTCAACATCAAATCAAAGAGCCCTTAAATAGTGATGTCAAAAATATGCTATTCCAATTCAAATAATCACACTCATTTTTTTTGCAATATTCCAAAGTCAATTTCATTCCAAGTTTTTTCATTTCCATCATAAGAAACTCCCAAAATATTGAAGATAGGCATAAAATTGTTGTCATTCCTATATCCGAAGTTTTGGTGGTATAAACAAACTTCATCTAGTAGAAAAGGATATATAATGCTCCAAATCCTCATATGCAATTCATCCCATTCAAATCCATCACATTGTAAAATGGCAAAATTTTTAATACAAAAGACACATGCTCTCCAAAACGGCAACTTAATAACCATAATTAGGGATATCTATGTTCTTCCAAAATACACCCATGTGTGTAGCAGTTCCATATGAAAATGGATCCCTTTCCAAAATGTTGGGTGATACCAAAAGCCTGTATGTATAAGAATAGCAAGTACTATAGGGTATAGAAAAGTGTTCATTTATCTTGCCAATTCTGGTTCCTACTCTAGTGTAATATCCAAACATATCCGTCTACAAATCTGGTTCAGAAGCATGCCAACTCACCTACATCCATTCACATAAAGTACACATTAGCACAAGAACCTTTGAATGTGGGACTGTAGGCATCCATACTGGCACACAATTATGTTATCCATGTCACTCATCCTGATTTGCAATTTTTTATTACTTTGGCACTTCAATTTGCCAATATATAAACCATATAATGTTGTCCCATGGATGGGTTCATTAGGGTCTCAATCCCCTCTCATAAGATAATAATTTCATTGGGTGGGCAATTTCATAAATATCCCTTCATTGGGACTTCTCTTTTAAGTTCTAGAGAAATACTTTGAAAGGCTTCTTTATGGAATAGATCATTGTTCTCATACATTGTTCTTCTATAATCTACCCATATGAGCCTATCCTTACTTTATATAGAAAAGGAGGAAATCAAGATCCCTCATCCTTATTAACAAGATATTGCTTTTAAATCAATATTACAAATATTCAAAATATTCCCAACCTGGTTTAATATCTCGTAAAACCTTTAGTCTAGAATATTATCTTTTTGTGACAAACTTCCCAAACAAAAATCATGAAATTCTAAAGGGGGATCACAACCAGGGAAGACATAAAAATTAGATAATAATGGCAGAGTGCATCAGCAGATCCCATTGAAGGTCCTTGTCCCTTGGTAGTTCCCATAAAGCTTGCAACATAAAATAGGAACTTAAATAATGTTTTCTTCATTCCCACCATATAATCCAAAGCCACCACATATCATTGATCAAATTCTTCCCATCTTGTCCAACAAAATCGGCCCAAAAATGACAAGTTCTATTGGAAAACAATAAAGCTAGGTCCCAGCCTTATACTCAAGGTATCGTCTAGTTCCAAGTTAGCAAAGAGTAGTCATATCTCTGAGCACTTATGAAACGTTGTAGTAGGTCAAGTGTGCAAATCTATGAATTTTCTATATTGAAAAGACCATATCACATGAACAAACCATTTCTCCAAAGGGTTAAACCTCTTTTTGTTACTCATTTCGATACCTAGTTATAGATTTCAAGCTGTGGAATGTTCTCAAAGAGCAGTATGTAGAGTGGTATCACAAGCTGATGTAGACCAGTACTTCTAATCCATAATTTTGTGAACACTGATTCATAGATCGCACTCTCCATGCCATTTTATAAATAGTGTGAAAACTTCTTGCTTTCGGCTCCTATTATGTTACATATATGGCCACAAACTTTTTGGTCTAGATAGCAAGAAGAGAGCACAATTTCTTCACTCTCCATCCTCCATAGTTTCTAAGTACAGATATAGTCTATGGATAAACTACACAGTGTATGTTTTCTTATACCCATAGCTATATCATTCTAGGTCATGTCGGTGCTTCACACAGGATAGCAAATTATAGTCTGATTCAAGAAACAGAGGGACTATGGAGGGGAAGTGATATATGATCTTCCCTCTGGTTCTCCAATTACACCCTCCAACATTCGCGTGCCAAGCAACGCTACCCATAAATCATCATAAATCATGTCAAATAAACCCATAAGAGCTTCAAGGCCAACAAACATGCGTGTTGTTTCTACTCCTTCATGCAATAATGCTCGTAGTTTATCTCATCTCAACCACCACGTACTGGTAATATTATTAGCTAAGAAACGTTTATTGTTTAGCGACCATGCAAACCAAAGTAGTGATAGTAAGATATCATCATTAGTAATTTTTATAGTACTTGCACATTGCAAAATATGCTAATGAATAGAGAGATAGGGGACAGAGTGGGATGTGGGCTATATTTGGGCACATATCATTCCCTCAACCTTCATTGAGCACAGATAGCTGGCCTCTTCATAGTAGGGAGCTCACAAAATGCACCAGTATTCATGAGATAGGGGGCAAGGAAGGAATGGGGATGTTGCGAGGATGAGGGAGTATTCCACTTCTCATTTCCAAGCATCAGTTCTCACTGAGCATGATTTAATGAGTCTAGAGAATGCAAGGTATTCAGCAATGTTCTCTCTAGACCCTATGTAGATGGGGAAGTATAGATAGGCTCATGTAAAATAGCTTATGGGGATCGAGGTCATCCCACCATGTTGGCATTCCACAAAGGTCATAGTGGTCCTGGGGTAGTTCCGCGAATGGGCCTATATCTACATATGTGCTTATTGCCCATAGGGCATCACTACTTCTATATACATTCATGTTTGAGCTATCAACAACTAGTTAGATCAATATAATAGTCGATATATAGAGCACACTCTCTGACGTGTTCTACCATCTCGTTCCCTTGTGATGAAGTCGATCTATCACATACCAGGCTTCACGTATGCTTCCCGTGCTGCTCACACAATCTTTCATTAGTGCATAGTACTTGGGAATTGATTGATCAAATAGAAGAAAAGGCTTTTTCTCTTTAATATTCCCAGTGGGAAGGGCATTGCATGCACTCCTTCTCTGTGCACTCGAGTCTTATGTAGCCTGCTTTGGATTCTCCTTCTAGAGATACTAAGCCCAGAGTCGCATCTGATATTAGCTTCTTTTCCTTCTTCGATTCTTGAATAATAGTATTAGTTCACACATTTTTCTCTCTTGCAACCAAGCAGGAACTACAGTATTCTCAAGCGAACATTTTCCATATTCGGTGGGTTCGAGTAGAGATGGAGTTGGTGGTCTATGGTGCTGTCAACCATTAATTGGGTGCCATCAATCTCCCTAGTGGTAAAAAGTAATAGTAGAGTTCGTGCCGACTAGGGACAAGGTGGACTCTCTACTGTCCCTTCATTATTATTGCCAAGTAATTGTTGGGGTAAGTGTGATCAAGGGCTTGCTCTATGGTGCATGTGTGCATCTAGGGGAGTCACATGTGTGTTTGTGTGTGTTGTAAAGGCACATCAAGTGCTATGATGTGTCTAGTGTGTGACCTAAGTGATGATGTAAGACAAAGGCAATCCCACTGATGTAGGGATTGATTCCCACTAATGTAGGGGCTGATTGCCACTATGTAGGGAAGGTATTACCTTCTCCCCCTTTCTATAAGAGAGAGTCCTCTCTCTCTCAATCATATTAGAGAACTATCATCTTTCTTTCATTGTGCTCTCACACCTCTTTCAAAATGCATCTATTCTATCTTACGAGATCCTACAATTGGCATTAGAGCTTTAGGTTCTAGCCTAGCATTAGATGCTATCTCTAGCATAAACTACTAGTTTCTCATCTTCTCCATTTTCCTTCTTCTTCCCGAAATATTTGAGAGCTCTATTCTCTGCCTACATACAACCATTGCCCAAACCCTTTGAGCTACAAACTCCTCACGTATGGGTGAACTTCCAACTGCAAGCATTTAGGGAAATTTTGTCTGTGTGCACAATGCCAACACTCACACTCCTCGATAAACTTTCGTGCAATTCTGCCTCTATACCTACCTATCTGCAAATTCCTTTGAGCCCATGCTGGATGACACTGAGGGCAAGCTGCTGCTGAAATCTGAGCTCATTTGGACAAGGAATGGAGGCACAACAGACAAAAAAGCAGTCGGTTTTCTCAAGCTTGGCTATGGCAACCTGACGCAACATTGTGCCCCTCCTTGCTGGTAGCCCTTCTCTGTATAAGGCCCTTCTTCTTGCATAAAAATCCCCTTGAATAGAGCTATGAGCTATGAGAATTGCACCCTCCAAGTTTTGGTCTCTGTTTTGGATAGTTTTGACAATGTTATGAGTTTGATGCTACATTAGATGCTATTTTAGCATTTCTGATGTTTTAAAGTGTTGGATAGCTTTAGTACAACTATGGCTACAGCTTTTCTTTAAGTTGCTACACTTGGATTTTCCTGGAATGCTTTCATTTAGCCACCTCTATGAAGCATGCAAGTGAAAGCATCATTTCCATTATGTTTTGTAGTATGGAATTTGGTTACAAGTCTTTGCTACACTAAATGCTTGTGCTTTGAAGGATTATTTTTTATTGCTCATATTTTCACTTGCAAGGCACTAGACACTGCCCTCGGGTAAGACCTTGCCATGGAAGCTAAGACCTTTTTTGAGAAGTTGGATGGAACTAGTTTCCATATTTGGCAAACAAAAGCCAAGTTTATGCTTATGAAAAAGAAGATATGGAATGTTGTGAATGGAAAGAAGTCAACAAAAGAAAAAGCTAAAGACAAGAAGGACTACTTCAACAACAAAGCAATCATGCCTGAAGGAAGAACTCCATCAGCAAATGAAGAAAATAAAGACTATGCTTTTTAGGCACTTTGTCTTTTTTGTTTATCATCACTTGGTCAAATTTTGAGGTTCTCTGCCTGGAGTAGTACTCCAAAAAGAATATGTTATGTAAATCACCTCTGGTCACATATGATGTAGGCCATGTGATATGTGTTTTGACTATCCCATTTCTGTGAACCTCACACCCTTGGGAACCCTTGCTAGCATGAGATCCTAGCCATAAATTAATCCTTGACCACCATGAGATGGCATGAGAAACTATGAGACTAGATGTATCCTTGACACTGCAAGAGGAAACCCCTTGAGGGGGGTTTGTTGGGTTAATTATGATCAAGGGCTTGCTCTATGGTGCATGTGTGCATCTAGGGGAGTCACATGTGTGTTTGTGTGTGTTGTAAAGGCACATCAAGTGCTATGATGTGTCTAGTCTGTGACCTAAGTGATGATGTAAGACATAGGCAATCCCACTGATGTAGGGATTGATTCCCACTGATGTAGGGGCTGATTGCCACTATGTAGGGAAGGTATTACCTTCTCCCCCTTTCTATAAGAGAGAGTCCTCTCTCTCACAATCATAATAGAGAACTATCATCTTTCTTTCATTGTGCTCTCACACCTCTTGCAAGATGCATCTATTCTATCCTACGGGATCCTACAGTAATTAGTGGATAATCTCTGGTCTCTAATATCCCAATTATGTAATGGTACATACCCACTGGTCGCTTAACCTTCCTTCTTTTATTCATTGGATAGTATGGGGGTCCCCATCAATATATTTCCTATAGATAACTATCCCATAGAATTTGTCATGGGGATGCTTCCCATAGTATTCCTTCTTGTAGTTGATTTCCAATAATTACCTTGACTGTAAAATATGTTCGTCTTTTACTCTATGTAGGTTTGTCTAAGTGTTTCTATTCCTTAGGAAATCATATAGAAAACTAGGTAATCCTCGTGCCATATTACATATACATTTTATGATCTAAGGGGAATTTATATTGACCCTGATATTTATACCTCTATTGGATTCTCGTCTATATAAGGGCCTCAAATTATTCTCACATTTTACTTGTATTTATTGATCTCCATTCAATTAGAGGATTATTTCCTTCATCAAATGGCACTCCCTCCTATGGGTCCCAATGGGGGAATTTCTAATCACTATATAGTGCTCTCTACAAAGGGGTATCTAATGGTCTAAATTCAATCATATCCTCGACTAATATTGCTATCTTATGTTTGGGAATCCTCATTGGAGTGAAATACATATAAAACTATTGGTGTGCATAAAAATGTATCCCCTTTTCTTAGAATTCTTATAGTGTACTTCCTCTGACCTTTCTATGGCATCACATTCCATATATTGGAAATCATCCTATCTCTCCCTAGTACAAATTTCTATAGGTTGGATTCTTTATTAAGTAATTTACATGGTGTTTAGTCTCATAAAAACCATTACTATTGAATCATAATACCTATTTCTCCAAATTTGTGTGTGTGTGTGTGTGTGTGTGTGTGTGTGGCCCACTCCCAACCAAGAGGGTAAGACCATATGCAAAATGAACACTTTAAGAACTCAATTTCAAATGTATTATTACAACCTAACCCCATTAGGGTTACAAAAGATGAGTAAATAAGTGTCGAATTTGTCAGGTAGTCCAAGCTCGAAGGTGAGGGTCCACTTACCTACCACCATCCAAATAAACAGTATAGCTTAACTTGGGTAAACAGGTAATGCATGTTTCACATGGCTTGTTATCGCTTAAGGATGTCCCTACAAATTCTAGCATATAAAAGTATAATTATTTCACAAAGGAAAGCACTAATAAATAATGCATTAACTCAATTTTAAAGGAAATGTACCAATAGACTAAAGTTGCATTTAAAGGAGTAAATTAATTAAAGAAAAAATTAACTAAAGAAAAAATTAATTAAATGTGTGTGTGTGTGTGTGTGTGTGTACCCAAACTATATGTCTGGGTGTCTAGATGTATGGGAGTTTAGGATTCCAAAGAACTTTGTCTACAATTTGATTCATTGGTGCCATGGTTGTTAAGCTACAATGTTTTTTTTGTTTGATCCCCCATGGAGCTTTATTGAATGTCACTACTTGAGTTGGTTTTTTTCCTTCTTTCTTTCAAAGAATAGGATCATCATTGAGAATATATTTCATTGAGAAACTCAGTTCTTATTGGGCTACTACGATTTTTCTCAAGATTTTCTAGCCTATGACTAGTATGGAGGGTCGACACTTTAGTTTTAGCATTTGTAATAAGTGCAATTTTTATCATGGCAGGTAGGACTGTGTTCCATCTTGTGATCATGCATGCCTTTGTTGATGTATGTCTCTCTGTCGATGTTTGTCTCTGTATCTTTTTTACTTTGAATCCCTTGGGCTTAAATGATTGTCATGTGTTAAATATATTCCATTGGTGTAAGGGATGGTCTCTAACCCCTATTGTTGAGGATCAATATGTAATTGATGACCTCATGCTTCATGTGCATCCCTTTGTTCTAGACACCTCCCCTCCCTTCCCCTCTCCTCCCTTCCTCCCTCCCATCCCTTCCCCTCTCCTCCCCCCTCCCTTCCCCTCTCCTCTTGCTTTCCCCCTCCCCTCCCTTCCCCTCTCCTCCCTTCCTCCCTCCCCTCCCTTCCCCTCTCCTCCCGCTTCCCCCTCCCCTCTCCTCCTACTTCCCCCCTCTGGCGATGAATCCTCTCCCTCCTCTCCCTCCCTCCCCTTCCCCTTTGGGGCAACTTTTTTTTTTGGCAGGGAGCTTGGAGGCAAAGGAGAGGAGGGAGGAGGAGGAGAGGAGGGGGGGATTAACCCCCTCTGAAGTTGTTGCACACACAACAGCTTCAGGGGGAGGTTAATCACCTCCCCTAAGCCTCCAAAGGGGGGGCCTATTGTGTGCGCAATAGGTCCCGCCTTTAGGAGCTTAGGGGAGACTAATCCCTCCCTTAAGGAGAGTGGGGGCCATTTCGGGCTCCCCAAAAAAAAAAAAAATTTAAGAAATTTAAAATTAAATTAAATTAAATTTTATAAAAATGAAAAAATTAAAATTAAATAAATTAAAAAATGTGGGATGCATTTCCAAGTGGTGGTGTTGTACCTTCAGCAGCAGTAAGTACACCATCTATAACATGTAGCCCTCAAGTTGTACCACCAATATCTATGGCGATAACTACGGTATCTTCAACAAGAGTAACTCCAATATCTGTGGGAGTAACTACAGTATCTCCAACTATACCTACACCATCAACTGCTACAACTACAGGAACAAGGAGTGATCGTGGAGCAGATTCAAGTTCCACAACTATTTCCAGAAAGAGAGACAAAATAACTCCTACTCCACGTGTAGATCGTTCAAGTGCAGGTTATTTAAAACCAGGCAAAAATTGGATAGTGATGATCAGGAGGATTCGCAAGAAGAAGATAGAAGTCTTGCAGACTTTTCTATAAGTGTGGTAGACTTACATCCTCCAGAGGATGACGGGTACATTTGGGGATTTTCACAATTCAGCGTGGCCACAATGCTTATTGATCCAGCTTCATTGTTCACAAATCAAAGAAAGCTAGATAAGACATTTGCACGCAAATTGTATGAAGATACGAGGAAAACAAGAACTCCAGTTGCCACTAATATCACTCTTCATCCTATGGCATTTAAGAGACTTCAAGAAGATGATCCTACATTGCCTAATGTCACATTTCAAAAGCGTGTGCCACTAATATCACTCTTTGTCCTATGGCATTTAAGAGACTTCAAGAAGATGATCCTACATTGCCTAATGTCACATTTCAAAAGCCCGTGGATTTTCTTGATGCTTTTGAGAACTTAGAAGGAGTGACTTTGTTCTTGGAGAGGCTTTGTACCAAATCCGATATGGGACTGACATCGAGAAGAGATACATGCTGGCAAAGAAAAGATTCTTGGAAAGATGTAGGTTTGAGCCCATTGATGGGCAACACTTTTGTGAAGCTTGTAGGATCGCCCTTGATGAGGGAAGAAAACGAAACTTGCCACAGATTGAGTGGATGGAAAAGTTTCAATGGGTCATTTGTCATGTACGCATATTTAACGATGACTCGAAGTACATTCTAGAATCAGAAATGTTGAAGTTTGAAAAAAAGCTCTTCTCTTTTTGAGATCCTGATAAAGGCAAGGGAGTTATGAGTGGGCTGTGGAAAGCCACAAATAGTGAAGGGCAGGAGACCGACATTTGCATACATGGCAAAGAGGACTCGGTTCTATAGATGCTTGAAAGGTGTTGCAAGCAATACACAAGGCATACCAAGTAATAAGGTTGAGGCAAAGGATTTGAACACTGCCGTTGCAAGATACAGGGATGTAACTTGCATTGTCTTCCATGAGGACTCAGTGTTTCAGAGCATGGTGGATGTTTGCCAAGCATATGAAACAAGAAAGATATCCTTTGAGGCACCAGAGCACACTACAACTCAGAGGAAAGAAATAATGAAATGGATGTCTATTGTTTGGTGTAGAGCATTAAGGTTTGTTCCAGATGCAATAACACAAGAAGTATGCAAGAAGATCCTAAGCGGTGAAACTGCTTCCTTGGAAAGAAGAGCAAGCATAGCAACTTGGATGAAGTGGTCACCCGAATGATTCAAAGTTATGCTGCTCTCTTGGCACTATTGTTTTTATTGAAATATGATGATGAGTTAGTTGCTGGCAAGTCAATTGATGTGGATAAGAAGAAAGCACTTAGCCTAGGTCAACTCCTTCATAAGACATGGGCTAGAAAGTGGTTGGCTTCAATGGATGCAGATGCCACACCAACAAAGGATCTAAGAGCTAAAATGCCAAAGGTTGTTGAGACATAATATATGGACATCAAGAAAAAGGCCTTGCAATCCACTGCCCAAGGTAGAGCAATTGGTGGTTTAGATGATGGTTCTCCATTCAGCTTCTCCTATGATATCTTGCTATTAGAGAATGATACAAATTTTGCACACATCAATGGCATTGACACAGAGCATTTCATAACAATGAGTGAGAAGCCATGTGTATTTTTCATAGATGAATTGCAAGACCTTGTAGTGTCATGGATAATTGAACTTGTGCAGTTTATCCATAAAAGGTCCTATGGCAGATAAGAAAAGATCAACGTTGATCCTGTTCATGACAAAATCACAAAGGGATGCCTTGTATGCGAGTTTGACATCTGCATTTGGGTATTTACTTTCAAAAGTATACCATGGTATAGTCCTATGCAATCATATGACTGTCTTGCAAGGCACTGCCATTCAAGTCTTGCAGCCTTTCTTGATGTGCTTCTTATCCAGGGGTGGTGGCAATCTAATCAAAATTCCTTTAAGCACTCTCAAGCTTCATTACTTTGAGGACAATAAGGTTAAGCTTGATGCAGCAATGGTGGATTACAGAAAGCCAATGGATCCTGATGTGATACTAGAGATGACAAAGAATTTACTGAATGATGGGTGGGAAGTAGCATTGTATCAAATGGGTTTTGCTACTGAGAAATTGCTACACCAAGGTAGAAATGTAAATGTCATTGATACCCCCCATTAGATTGAGTTTTTTGACACATATTACAGTTGCACTATCTTCTTTGAAGAGGAAAATGTCGAAGAAGAGGGTAATGAGTCTGAGGGTGATGATTCTAGCTCAGGTGATGAAGAGGATGAAATTTTTGCATCCGATGACTTACATCGAGAAGAAATCCGCACAAAGAATAAGGGTGATCAATTGTCAAATAGACTCCAAGGAGGTTCCACTCATCATACGGGAAGGCTCGTGGGTGGCAGCAGAGCAAGAAGTAGTAGTACATCACGTCATAGGAAAAGGTAAGGCTAAAGAGGTGGAAGCCTTTCCCTTGAAATTAAAAGTGAGGAAGGCACCCTTGATCTTGGCTAAAGGACATGCAAGTGGATCAAGCAAGGAAGCCTTACCCAAAGAAGGTGTGGACGATGACCAGGAGGAGTTACTAGGAGGCATAGATGGTTCTTCAAACCTGACCTTATAGACTCCAAAGCAGCCTACTAGTCAAGAACCTAGTAGCCAAGACCCTACTCACCAAGAACTTGGTCATGAGACTCTAGAGCAGCCTACTAGTCAAGTGCTTGGAACTGAAGAGCAAACTACTAGGCAGAACGATCCTAGCCATGACCCTGCTACTGAGACTCCAGTCTTAGAGTAGCTTATTAGTTAGGACCCTGGTAGTCAAGGGCGCATTGAGGACATTGGTACTGTCTTAGAGTAGCCTATTAGTTAGGACCCTGGTAGTCAAGGGCCTGGCATTGAGGACATTGGTACTGAGGAACATGACGGATGATAGCTTTGTAATCACACAAGTTTTGAACTTCGCAAGTTCTATGTAAAGTGAATATCTAATAAAAAGTTAACTACTTTTTTTATTTCTTTACTCTCATTATTGTGTATAAAGATTGTTTATGAGATCCATTTTATGACAAAATATGAAGAGGGGAGAGGAGAAGAGTGGAGATGAGGAGACAAGGCACAGCTAGAGAGCACACCACAAATGACTAGCTGTACACTAGATTTAGTTGACAAAATAGAATATATACAAACCCTTTTAGGGTTAGGGTTAGGGGATCTAACCCTTTCCTTTATAGCACTCTATAACGTTAGTGCTATTTACATATGTTCACATGATGGTGCTATGCACATATGATCACATGATGTTGAGTGTGAACTCTCAACACCTTCCCTCAAGATCAACATCATGAAGTAGGCCTTCCCTCAAGATGATGATTCTAGGGAATCGAAGAAGGACTGAGCATTACATTCCATCACACCCCTTTAATGGGAATGTCCTTCCTCTGCGTCAAACCAAGAGCTAGTCGGTGTTTCTCGAATAGCTCTTTACCGAGTGGTTTGGTAAAGATGTCTGCAACATTTTCTTTGCTATCACAATCCTGCAGAGTGATGTCACCAAGTAACACTCTTTCTCTGATGAAGTGCTCTCTGACATCAATGTGCTTTGTCCTGGAGTGATATACTGGATTTTTGGCCAATGCTTGAGCCGATTGATTATCACAGTATATTGTTGTTGGCTTTGACTCATCAAAGTAATCTATTTCTGACAATAGTCTTGTGAGCCATATAGCCTCACATGCACCTGTAGTGAGTGCTCTATATTCTACTTCATAGTCGAAGACAAAGAAACAGTTGATTGTTTGTTTGAAAACCATGATATAGCACCTTGACCAAGGAAAAATGCATATCCCTATGTTGATCTCCTGGTCTCATGATCTCCGGCATAGTCATTGTCACAGTATCCATGCAACCGTGGATGACTTCCTTTGTATTCTATCCCAAACTGTCTTGTTCCTCTGATGTATCTCAAGGCTCTTTTGGCTGCATTCCAATGAGACTATTTTGGATTTGCCATAAACTGTGCTAGTGAGCTTACTGCATAACAAATATCTGGCCGTGTGATTGTCGGATATATAAGAGATCCAATGAGCTGCCTATAGCCGTGTGATTGTCAGATATATAAGAGATCCAATGAGCTGCCTATAGTATCTGTCATTGACTGTAGGCTTTTCTGAATCTTTAGTAAGTTTCAAACTCTATTCCATGGGAGTGGTTGCAATCTTGCAATCTGCCATATGAAACTTCTTTAGGAGACTGTCAACATACTTGAGTTGACTCATGAATGTGGTATCTGAATCTCTCCAAAACTCAATTCCAAGACAATAGTGCATAAGTCCAAGATCTTTCATGTTGAACTCTGTAGATAAGTCTTGTTTCAATTTTTTGATGAAGCTATCCTTGCTTCCTGTCACAATTAGATCATCTACGTACAAAAGTGCAATAGTAATGTCTTCCCCTTGAACTTTGTAGTAGAGAGTATGATCTGCATGGGACTTCAGGTAGCCCAGATCAGCAAAATACTTGTCAATTCTGTTGTACCAACTTTTGGGTGCTTGCTTTAAGCCGTAGAGACTTTTCTTGAGATGGCAAACCTTTTTCTCCTTTCCTGGTTCAACATAACCTACTGGTTGTTGCATGTAGACTTCCTCGCCTAAATAACCATTGAGAAATGCATTCTTGACATCAAGCTGATACACATTCCATTTGCTGAGTGTTGCAAGGAAAATATGGAATTCATCTTTGCTACTGGAGCATAAGTCTCATCATAGTCTTGACCATATCGTTGTGCAAATCCTTTTGCAACTAGTCTGGCTTTGTATCTCTGAATACTGCCATCTGGATTATACTTCACTTTGTATATGCATTTGTTTGCTATGGCCTTCTTTCCTAGTGGAAGGTCGCATAATTCCCAAGTATTGTTCTTATACAAAGCATCCATTTCTTCATTCATAGCAGTTTGCCATTCTGGCTTGTCTACTGCATCTTCGAAGTAGACTGGCTCTTCTGTAGCCATGATGGTAGTCATAAGAGCATAGTTGGTGGTTTCCACCTGAATTGCTTTGCCTTTCTTAGCATATGTCAATCTGGCTAGTGGTCTGCTTTCCCTAGTAGACCGTCTGAGCTGCTGTGGCACCGCTTGGGGTGTTTCTAGCAATTCTTGCTCTTCTTCATCAACCTGTTCTGTAGATGACTGTGAAGTCGATGCTTCTATCTCCTGTGTAGGTGAGGTTTTCCATTCTAATTCCTCATCAAAGATTACATCTCTGGAGATAATGACTTTGCGGTTGATGGGATCATACAATTTGTATGCTTTGCTTTCTTCACTGTAGCTAACCATGATGCATTTGCGTGACTTCGCATCCAATTTCCTACGATGATCATCATGTATGTGGGCATATGCTATGCAACCAAACATGCAGAGATGCCCAATGCGTGGCTTGTGTCCAGTGAATGCTACATAAGGAGTCATACCTTGTATCGGTTCAGTAGGAAGCCGATTAAGCAAATAGTTAGCTGTAGCTATTGCTTCTGCCCAATACTGATTCGGAAGATGCTTTTCACCAAGCATTGCTCTATCACTGTCTACTAACATCCCATTCTTCCTTTCAGCTCTTGCATTCTGCTGAGGAGTATCTGCACATGTGAATTGTCTTTGAATGCCATGATTTTTGCAAAAGTTTATGAATGCTGAAGACATGTATTCACCTCCTCTATCTGATCTCATTACCTTGATCTTTCTCCCTGTCTGGTTTTCTACCATGGCTTTGAATTCTTGAAATTTGGAAAACACTTCAGATTTCTCTTTTAGAAAGTAGACCCAACAATATCTATTGTAGTCATCGATGAAGGTCAAGTAATAAAGTGAACCATTGATGCTGCAGGTCTGGGCATAACCCCATACATCTGTATGTATCAAATCAAGAATACCTCATGCACGAGAGGTACTTCTGACAAAGTTGGTTCGCTTTTGTTTGCCAAAGCACATGCTTCACAAACTTTTCCAAGAAACTATAGCTTCAGAATCCCAATTGCCATATTCTTATTCCTGAGATCTAACAAGTACTTGAAGTTGACATGACCATATCTCTTGTGCCATTTTGTAAATAGTGGCATCTGTTGCATTTGAGCTGACATGGCATGCTTATTTGGTACTGTAGCTAGCATTCTGTATAAGCGTCCTTCCTTGACACCTTTTGCTACTAGCTGACATCTTTTGGATTTGTCTCTGATACTGCATTCATCATCGTCAAAGATGACTTTGTAATTGTGTTCTATTATTTGACCTATTGACAAAAGGTTCTTGCTGAGCTTTGGAACATAGAGCACATCTTTGACTAATCCTTTTGTACCAGTGAAATTGTTCATAAGGATAACACCTATCCCTTGAACTGGATTCGGTGCATTGTCTATTGTGTAGATGACATTTTTCTGTCCTTCTAATGGTTTCATGATTTTTAAAAATAAAATTTAAACATTTTTTTATTTAAATAAAAAAAGGACTAATTTGAAAAATCTTCCTCGATTGGAATGATTTCCTCTTTGCTGATTTGGATGTTGCTGAGGATGATGCTGCTGCTGATGTTGATTCTGACTTTGATTTTGTTGCTGATGATGATGACCACTTTTCTGATATGATCTGCCTCTGCTTCTACCTTTGCCTCTGCTTTTGTCTGAAACTATGAATGCCTGATCATTAGAATGACCTTTACGTGCTTGAATGGTGTGAGTCCTGAGTTCTTCACCAAGTAGGACTGACTGAAGTTCTTCCAGTGTCAGAATTTGCCATTGGATGGCAATACTCTGGACTAGATTCTCGTATCCCTCTCTTAGTCTATTCAGGATGACTTGAACCATTTCTACGAGGTTCATAGTCTCTCCTGCTGCTGCAAGTTGATTGTTGTAGTCTTTTATGCGGAGTACATAAGCATGACCGGTTTCACTACTGTTGCGGAAACTCTGGTTGATTTGGTTTCTGAGGGTGAGAATCTTGGATGTGTTCTTGGACTCATAGAGAGCTGCAAACATATCCCATGCTTCTTTTGATGTCTTGACTGTGTTGAGTTGTCCTAGCATGACATCTTGCTCAATTATTTGAGAGTATTTGGTCACATTATAAATAGTCATAAATATCTAGACTCAATTCATGTATCATCAATCAAGGTATGTATGAAACTAGCAATTGATTTGCAATTTCCATAGTCCAAATCATTGCCACATTACATTGGCATAGTTGCACATGTTAAACGTTCACTCATTTAAATCTTCAGGATCTTCACTGGGTATTGCATGGGTATAACACCTCACAATATGGTAGCAATAGATTCAACACTTGGTCCCTCATATCTCTTTATTTGTTTTTCTTCATCGCCCATTAAATGTTTTCTTACCCTCAAGGCAGATCCTATGTATAGTTGGTTGCAAAAGTTGCACATCCACTTCTGATCACCTTACATTGTAACAAAATCCTATGGTTTCACAAAATTTTCCCCTCGTCCATGAGCCTTATTCTGCAGCTACTATTGTCATACCCTATCTTCTCTCTCCACCATGATTATATCCATGAAAAAGAGATAACCAATATCATATCATTAATATACTTTCAGCAGTTCAAGACCATGTCATTAATACATCTTCAAAAAACAATGTAAGTGCACTAGAGGTTAAGATAGAGCAACCATCCAATCGTCTTGCCCCCTCCCGACATAAGTGGATACTTATAGACGTGGCAATTTGCCTATGCAAATAGATGTGGGATGGCAAGTTGCCTTTTCCCATGTCTCACTCTCTCCCAAGTAAGCATCTATCTACACTATGATCATTCATGACATCATGCTCTATATGGGAATGTCAGTATTTCACACACACAAGTGCGGTATTTAACAATACTTACCAAGATTCCTTTTTTTTTGGGGGGGGCAAAAAAAGAGTGCTTACATTAATCCAAAACTTTTTTGTACATCTTCAAATCTCATCCAAACAAGGAGTGTTATTCACATATGAACTTCCTCTCTTACCACAAGAGTGATAAAAACCAAAAACAATAGATTCCTCAATAGATATTGAGAGATGCTTCTCAAATATGGAAAGAGAAGCTAGAGGATTCCTCCTTGGTGTTAGTGGTGTGTGATAAAGCATTACTAGGAACAGCAATAACCTCAAAAAAAATTTTAGCAAGAGCAACAAAAACACCTTGGATAGGGTCAATAGACATCTCATCCGTATCTTGTAGAGCTAAACAGGCAGCACAACATCAGCAAGACTCTAAGTTTGAAAGGAAGGGATAGAATTAGTAGAAGGTATCTAAGTGGAGAGGCCAACATAGGGAATCTGAATGCAAGGGCCAAAAGTAGCAGGATGCAACTGAGTTGAAGGGTCCATAAAAGTAGGGGGACTGAGTGAAGAGGCTAACAAAATGAGTGAAGGGGGGGACTGAAGGAAGAGGCCAACAAAATGAGGCTGATTAGAGGGGCCAACAGCAGTAGCAGAGGGAAACTGGGTTGAAGGGGCAGTAGAGGGACTCTAATCATCATAAGGACAAGCAACAGAAGGAAACGGGGCTAAGGGGTCAGCAGAAGTAGAGGTAACCTAAGTGAAGAGGCCATCAGAAGGAGGCTGAGTAGAGGGGCCAATAGCAGTAGGTTGAACCTAAATTGAAGGACGAGCTGTGGTAGTTCTCCTTTGCATGAAGTTAGGCAACTTTGTATGATCATCAGAGATAAAATAGTAGCATTTGTGTCTTGATATATCTACATTCAATCTTGAGTATTCAAGATTGTAGGCACTTATGAAGAAATCAAGGCATCTTTTTTCGTGTCCCACCATGAAGCAAACAAGACATCAGTACAAATCTCTTTATGTGATTAAACTAAAAATTATTTCTAGAGATCCAAATGAACCAAAGAGCATGAGCTCTTATTTGGAACGAAGGCTCATGCCTTATTTTGCAAGCATCACCTAGTAGAATAGCTTTCCAATTCAGAGGTTCTCCATAGTCTATCTGAAGAAGTTTCCAAACTCTTCTGGCATGAGGGCAAGTAACAGATAAATGAAAAATATCCTCCATGGAGGCTAGACATCTCTGACACTTGCCATCTCCCTTTCCTATTCTGAATCCTCTAGAATTAGTCCAAACTATTTTATGGAGAATAAGCCAAGAAAGACAAGACGTCTTCTCTAGAACACTTTTAACCCATATTCTATTAAACTCTCATACCAAATAGCTCTATCATCTTTCAATTTCCATCTTACACTGAGGGTTCTAAAGAGATCATCCATGATAGTAGTAGGAGTTGGTATTGGAAGTAAAAAATAACATCCTACCCAACTGAATTCTTTATGTATACACAGGAGAGAGCCTCCCTTACAACTAATTTCTATCTTCCATAAGTCTAACCTCCCCATGACCAGCCCTTGATTTTGATTGGTGAGGGAAAATTCCCTTCTAATTTCCTACCATGTACTGCCCATGCAAGCCACCTCTATACAGCCGGCAACGAGCCCCTGTAATGGCAACCATGGCTCTAGGCACCCCAAATAGACTTCCACAGAGGGCTTCCTTTGGCCTTGCTGGGTTCAGGGTTGAACATAGCTGAAGTAAGAGGATAATTTCTCCATTTGGGAGCCCTACAAGGTCTCATGAGTCTCATATTTCTCAATAAGAGTTGAGCCCAATCATCTTTTGGATGTAGTAGAGCTTTGACTATCCAAGTAGCTAAAAGTTTTTTGGCAGTAGCTGAAATATCTATTACGCCTAGGCCCCCTTCTTCCCTGGGCTTAATAAAATAACTCCATCTTACTCTAGAGATTTTGTTATTTCCTCCCCACAAAAATGATCTACACAATCTGATGAATCTGGCAAGTCATTCTTTAGATGGATACCAACAAGGAAGATAAAATATAGCTATGGGGTAAAGATAATGATTGAGTACCAATACCTTTCTAGCCATATTTGCCTGGAAGCTTCTCCACTTATCCAAATTTTTTTTAAATCTATCTAAGACCCAATCCCACCTTTTCTTCATTGTGACATCAAAGCCCATTAGAATGCCCAAAAGTCTAAAGATTGTGCCCTTTTGAATTTTAAGACATCCCAACTACTGAAGAACCCCTTGTTCCTTGCCAATGAGAGTATCATATCCTATATTGGAATGGTTACTTAAAGATCCTGAAGCTTTAGAGAAAACATCAAGCCAATCCATCACACAACTAACACTGCTCAGTACTTCTAGGGGTAACTGTAGTGCCATCTGCAAACTGTTAATAGACAAGCTATTTATTATTCATAAGCTCAATCCCTTAGAGACTTTCCTATTGGATTTGGCTTCTAAAGAGCTAGACAAGAGCATCTGCTGTATAGTAAATAGGAGAGGAGCCAAGGGGCATCCTTGTCCGATTTATATTTAAAAAAAGAAAGGATCACTCATCTTCCCATTAACATTAACCTTATCTGAAGAATTGGTGAAACAAAGTAAGGAACCAGACCCATGTATTGTAAAGATTGGATTAAGAAATTCCATTCCAATCTATCATATGCCTTATCAAAATCAACCTTAAGAAAGCATATATCCTATCTAGTTCCTTTAGCATACTCACACCATTCCCAGATGTTAATAATGGCTTCAAGAAGGCGACTTCCTTTAATGAACCCCTTTTGTTCAGAGAGAATCCACTCTTTCATCTTACTTTGTAATCTAAGAGCAAGAGCTTGCAAAAATCTTGTAGCTGGAATTTAGCATTGTTAAACGTCTCCAGCTTTTAAGCTAATCCTTAGGGCCCTCTTTTGGGATTAGTTTAATAATTCCCCCATTGATATGAAGGGGGAAATCACCTTTCTCCAAACTTTCTTGCCATAATAGTAGAAGATAAGGCCAACTAGTTCCCAAAAAGTCTTATAAAACTCAATAGGCAGCCCATCCTCACTAGTTGTCTTACCATCTGCCATAACTGAAACTACTTCCTTCAACTCTTGTAATGTAAAAGGCCTATCTAGATAGGGTAGATCAAATTTCTTGACAACTTCCTCGCTTATAATTTGGCATAACTATCTAGCTCTCTAGGTGTCCTCATTTGGAGTAACTATAGGAGAAAGTAAATTCTAAAAATGTTGTTGAATGAACTCTAGATTATCTTCTGTAGTTGCAGAACAAGAGTCATCTGGTCTTTTAAGAAGATGTTCTCCTCCTATACTCTCTTTCTTCTAATTAGTTTAAAGGTTTCCTTAGTGGGTCTATCTATCCTCCTTGCCCACCAATCTCTAAAGTAAATCTTTGAGTCATTTAATATGATCTATCCTGTCTCCTAAGATCCTTTTTAGCACTAACCAGGTCTTTTTGGGCATCTGTATCTCTAGTTCTGGCTTTTTGCTCTAAGACTTTGACATTATTCTGTATTATATCCATTCTCTGAGCCTTGATCTTAGTCCTTCTCTTTCTAGTCGTTTTTAGAATGCTTTGAGTATCATGGACAGCCATAGCCCAAGCTTCTGCAGCAGAAGTATGCTTGGATAAAGCATTTTGCCAAGCCTTCATAGTTAAGATTGAACACTCTTTAACAAGAAAAGATTTCAGTCAGTTTTAAAGCAAGAGGAGCCCCTTGTTGAGAGTTGTGGTGCCATGAGCACATGTAGAGCAAAGGTATGAGCAGAGGGCAAGCTGCCACATGGCATGGAGGAGATATCCCACATGTGAGCAAGCAAAATGGATGTAAGTACCCTCACCTATAAAAGGGAGGTTCATTTGAAGGAAATAAATCAAGCACTTTGCACTATCTCAAGATTCTCTTTATGAGTCCAAGCTAATCTATCTTGGAACCTAATTGACTTGAGGTACATGTCATGAGCACTCTCTTCATCATGTCTCCACATAGGTTCCATCCACCTTAGAGTGCTCCATAGATCCTGAGGCACACATGTTTTGTCATGGTATTAGAGCATAGGTTTAGCTTTCCTAGTTTAGCTCATTAGTAGTTCACTAGGATTGCTTTCATTCCTAGATTAGTTGTAGGCATGTCTTAGGAGCTCATGAGTTCTCCTAGATTAGTTTTAGATTGAGGTTTGAGTGTTCTCTTTCAGTGTTCATTCTTTCATTCTGCCGTTGAAAGATTTTCACTCTTTTCCATTTGTTCATTCCGTTCATGATTAATCGAGTTTGTGAGAGAGAGTTTGAGTTCCTCTGTGAGAGAAAGAGATAGTGATCATTCCTCATGATCTACTGCTACACTTCCAGACTTTAGCGAGACGGATTGACCAACAACAAGTAGCAAGGTTTGGCCACGCACAAGCAATAGCATGACAAGGACCTGCAAACGCGGGTGGCTCAACAAACAAAGCCACAACAAGCATGCAGCCAAGCCACGCCTCCTCCAAGCGGAATTGCACAGAGGCAAGGGGGGTGTAGAAAAGGCAAACAAAAACGTTGCCCATGCAAAGTAACTGCCATGGAGGCTCTTCATCAACGGACCCTACAAGGCAGCCGCGACACATAAGTCCTCTCCAATAGCGCCTCTTTCAGACTGATGAGCCAAGCTACTCTAAGCAGACATCCAACAAGGAACAACCTTCACACACGCGCTGTGCTCACCAATAGCTGCAACACAATGCCCATGGAAGTATTCTGTGACTCAATGTAACATAGACCTCCACGGGCGACTACGCCTGTAGCAGGCAAACACGCCTAGAGCTGCTCACCTTGCCAGCAGCGGTGGCAACTGAATCTCTGCTGGAGCGGCTGTGTCACTGGAGATGAAGGAGAGGCCGCTTGTGGAGCTCCGGTTACCTGGCTTATAGGATTGAGACCTGAATCACAGATGCAAACAGAATGGCCCAAACTACAACAAGCTCCCGTAGCATCTATTGTGCCTCCTTCAACGAAACTGCAACACCCACGACACATAGTCACTCCACCATCCGCAATCTCCATCGAGACTTGCAAGAGCTCTCAGCATGCAACAACGCTCAGAGCCACCTATTGCAACAAAGTGCTTCATCGCCAAGCTCTCCTTTGCTATCTAAGCCGTCACCAAGCTACTTCACGTCGCGCCATCGCTCGCAGCAGAGTTTGTTTCAAAGGTTTCCTTCAAGGTTGCCTTGGATTGACACGTGGCAGGATAAGTTTTTACCTTGGTTAAGTGCAGTTAACTTTGGTTAGCCAAGGTTGGTAGATAGGGTTGGATCATGGTTGAGTTAGACCACCCTAGGTTTGGTCATTGGTCAAGCTAACCCCGGTCAGGTCATCCCAATATGCCATGGTTAAGTTAGAATTAGGGTTAGTTAAGCCACATCAGCATGCACAATCAACAGTGCCTTCTAAGCACACAGCCCTTGCTAAGCACAGTATGGAATTCAACATGTGAATCCCTGTGCCACATCATCAAAGGCCCTCTTCTTCATAGAATCTTTGACAAGCCATAACTTGCAATCCAGGAAGAATGTGTACACGCTCCAAAAAGGAAAAGTGATCGTCTTTTCGAGCTCTACGCGCCTGTCAAATCAGAATCATTGTATGCAATTAGACACTACCAATATTGAAAGAAATCAATTGGTAAGACCTTTGCAACAAATGGAAAATCAAAGCATGAATGCACACATAATCATCATAAGCATGCCAAAAGCACAAGTGCATGAGATGACCATAGCAGGAAGCATGGCATCCACACACAAAGCATCAAGGCACATGGAAGAACAAAGCATCATGCATCAAGCTACGTCAAGCAAAGAAGCAAACGAGTCATCATCAAGCCATGAGCCAAAAGGTGACATCAATGGAATGTATTGAAAAGCAAAAACCTTGCCAACCTTGCCTATGTTTTGTAAATCAAGCCTGACCACCTGAGAGTAGCTATGAAAGCACCCAGGGGAGGTATTGACATGTAGAAGCCACACTTGACCACCTTGAGTAGCAATGCATGCACTAAGGGGAGGTGATGGAATGTAACTCAGATCTGACCACCTTGCAGTAGCCAAAGGATCATGGCACCAAGGGGAGGTGTTGAGAGTTGTGGTGCCATGAGCACATGTAGAGCAAAGGTATGAGCAAAGGGCAAGCTACCACATGGCATGGAGGAGATATCCCACATGTGAGCAAGCAAAATGGATGTAAGTACCCTCACCTATAAAAGGGAGGTTCATTTGAAGGAAATAAATCAAGCACTTTGCACTATCTCAAGATTCTCTTTATGAGTCCAAGCTAATCTATCTTGGAACCTAATTGACTTGAGGTACATGTCATGAGCACTCTCTTCATCATGTCTCCACATAGGTTCCATCCACCTTAGAGTGCTCCATAGATCCTGAGGCACACACGTTTTGTCACCCCTCTCCCTAGACCCAAAGTCACATCTAAGTGAGACAGGTTTATGGTCTGACAAACTTAGAGAAGGTTTGTACTTTTAAGGATAGATGATTGTTCATCAGACCCTGAGAAACATAGGACCTTTCCAGTCTGACCTCCCTTCTATTATCACGTGCTTGACTGTTGCACCAAGTGAAATCACCACCAGTTGTTCCCACATCTACCCGTTACCAGTGCTCCTTGCACTACTCCCAAGACATTAGTTCAGTACCTCTGATGCATGTCCCCTTTTCAAGCCACCTATCTGCCTTGAATTATACCATATTAAAATCCCCCATAGTAACACAGTTACCATGTGCACTTTGTAAAGATTCCCATAATCCTTTTCTTTCCACTTTTGAATTAGGGGCATAGAGAGAAATGACTAAGAAATTAATTTCCTTGATGAGACATCTCAACATTACCCATTTGTTGTGGTCATGTAAAATGACTTGTGTGATACCATCCTTGTCTTGGGGGGTGCACTACTAAGAAATCCTAGGTATTATGTGCGTTCAAGAGGTATTTTAAAAGCCCCTCAACTAAAAAAATTTCCCAAATAAAACCACCCCTCTTTACTTATGAACTAAAGGATTTTTTCTTAAAGTTGAGTTTTTAAATCCCTCCTATTATTGTAATCCTTTTAATTTTTTTTCAAAAGTGGGATTAAAATAACCCTCCTTTTAAATGCACATGGTACACTAAAATTTCTAGAGGTGAATCCCCTAAGATCCTTGTAGGTGAGTTAAGACTCCAATGTCTATTCCACCTTTAGCCTCTTCATGTGAAGTATAAAACCATAACTCTTATTTTATCTATAGTTTTCAGTATAATTTATATAGTATCCCTACAAGCCTTGAACTCTTGTAATGCTAGAAATAGAGGTGATAAAGAGTTAGCTCTCAACTAGAAATCTAATTCCTCACTCCTACCAGGTTCCATTAGCACTCTAAAATTAAGAGTCAAGAAGGTAAAAAGTTTATTTAGAATTCTTTTTCTACCCCTTTTTAGCCCTGGGGTTGGGGTTGTTCACTTGGACAGTGGCAACTTTGGATTGCCTCTACTTGTGTTAGACCACAATGAAGGCCTTACCTTGGCTAAAGCCATTTGCATTAACTGAGCTGGCAAGAGTACCCTTTAATTGATATTCTTCTGATTCCTCTTCACTCTCTTCTATTTCTATCATGGCATCCTCTCTATTGACATCCTCTTCAAATTCTTTTGACCACCCAGCTTCTATTACCATGTTGTCCTCTTGATTGATTTTGTTGCTATTTTCTATGGCATCTTCTTTATCTCTAAGAAGTTCAAAAGGATTTTTGTTTGCTGATTCTGAAACACTAGAACTCTTGTCTTTCCCACTATTTCTAATGACAAACTGATTTTCATGTTGATTACACACTGGAGTGTCTTGAGCTTTAGGAACCCACCTTTTAGTAGGTGCAGCTTGCTTGACCATCGGGGGTTCAGTCTCTTTGGCCTTGCCCCTCTTCAAGGGATAATTTTTTACCACATGAGTGGAAACACCACACAAAAAATAAGAATGGGGAAGGTTCTTATATGTTAAAGGCTACTCCCGATATATGCTACCATTTCTATTAAGAATGGTAAGAGTCTTGGACATCTCCTTAGCTATATCCATCTTAATGCAAATCTGAGGATTACCTCTAGGATTAATCAAATTTTCTTGTTCTACTCCTAGCACTTCTCCCAAGCCACAAAACTTCTTCAGCATTCATCAACTTTTGCAAAAGTCACAGCATTTGAAGACAATTCACTTGTGCAAACACTCCTCAAGCGACTACAAGAGAGAAAATGAAGAAATATGGTACTTTAGCAGACCGTGCTAGAGCAAGGCTCAGTGAGAAGCATCTTCTGAATCAGTATTGGGAAAGAGCAATAGCCACTGCAAACTACTTGCTTACTTGGATTCCTACCAAACTAATTTAGGGTATGACACCTTATGAAGCATTCACTGGACACAAGCCACGCATTGGGCATCTCTGCATATTTGGTTAGAATCTAGAAGAGGTTTAGCATACTTGCTTATCTTTGTTACAATATGTAATACTTTGCAAGAGGTTTAGCACACTTGCTTATCTTTGTTACAATATGTAATACTTTGCAAAAGCCTTAAACAAAGTTTAAGGCTTTGCACAAAAATATAGTATCATTGAATCCATTAGGATATCATTTTTCTACTTTAGCAACCACTAGATATCCATGGTATAAATCCATGATATAGAATACATATTTCTTCTGAATATTTCTTATCACATACTTCTTCATTTCTTCTGATACACCATGCAACATGAATGTAAGAAAATATGAATCAGTGTGCTTTTAGCCTATGTGCTTGTCCCTAATCTCAGTAGGATACTTTGACTAGGTAAACTTATAATTACTAAAGTAAAGCCTTTGCAAAGGATTGTACCTAGTATTGGATATAAACAAAACACTTTGGAAAGCATATAATATATAGTCTATATATATCTAAACTAAATACTTTGGAATGCATATTTTATATAGTCTATATACCTTAAATCTTACACTCGAAATCTTAAATCATAAAGTTTCCTAAATCTTAGCTTACACAATCTAAGCTCTTAAACTTATATAACAGTTCTAATCCCTAAACCCTAAACACTAAACATTAAACCCTAACCCCTGTAGCTTAAATTCTAAAACCTAATTTTCACATACTAAACCCTAGATTCTAGACTCTAAGCTCATGACTTTATTTACTAAACCCTATCCAACTTGTTGCATAAATCAAGAAAATTCCTTGATTTTTTACAAAAGGTTGGGGGATATATCAAACATATTGAACAAATTAAAAAAATTCATTAAATTTTGGTTGTATTTTAGGATTAGGGTTTAGGGTTTAGTGTTCAATATTTAAGGATGAGGATTTAGGATTTAGGGTTTAGGATTTAGAGTTTAACGTTTAGCGTTTAGGGTTTAGGGTTTAGGATTTAGTGTTTAAGAGTTTAGGATTTAGGGTTTAGGGTTTAAGGATTAAATGTTTAAAGTTTAGGATTTACAATGGTTAAGATGTTTTGGTATTAATTGTTTAAAGTTGAGGGCGTAGGGTCTAGGTTTAATGCCTTCTCTGCTAGTTTTGATATAAAAGTTATTAAGTAATAATAAGCTTAATGATTATTTATTGTCTGTTTTTTAGTTGCTAATCTATTTTTATACATAAAACAGGTATTCACCCTAACAGAGGGTATGGATGTGATGTTATATAAGAAAAATGAAGTGGTGGCTTTTGGACGAATTCATAGTCTTGATCCTATGAATGTGTGTCATTTCCAACGTTGTGGTGAGAGAAGATGTATAGCGATAATCACCAACGTTGTAAATCCTGAATTACATTTAAAATATCCACATGGAGACTTTGAAACATTGGGAGATATCTTACAATGTGACATATTTGATATGCAAGCACACAGAACGCTCTGGGACCAAGACGAAATTGTTCCAAAGACATACTTTCAAGATATCAAGACAACTTATTTTGAGGGAAAAAAAATAGAGACGTTATCTTGCTCCGGAGAAGTTTTAGCAATTGGCAACTTTAAGGACTATGCTCAAAGTTTTCTCTGTATAGTGGAGATAATTAAGTTGACTAGTACAGGTATCATTCAAAATGCAATGGATAGTACTTCACATCTAAACGTCCATAATACTACGTCTTATCTACAAGTTCATAGTACTTGTAAATGGGGGTTAGCTTTCTTAAAATCAAGTTTGCCCAAGACAGTTTCCTTCAATGTCATGGAAGACACAACAAAATATTATAAGAAGAAAAGGACTATAACACAAATGGGATCCAAATTGATAAGAAGCTATAGTAGTGATCAAGAGTATCATAGTGGCATGCTCATAGGTATTAAGGACATTATAGTAACAGATGTTGATGCAGAGAAGGTTTCTTGTGTTGCAAGTGACTCAAATATACTCACTAGTATAGAAGACTTGTCTTATGTTACCAGTGACTCGAACAGGCTCACTGGTATAGAAGACTTGTCCTGTGTTGTCTTTTGCTGTGATTGCATAGCAGGATGGAAGTGCATGTGAATGGATTATTCAGTTGGCTGTGAGCTGACGCACGACAGCGCTTTTCTTGTATTTGAATGTCTTCTGAATAAAAGATAAAGAAATACCTAAAGGGGCGCCAAGTTTAGGGTCAATCTGGTGTTCCTTGTAAGACGGAGGTGATCTGGCTCTTGGGTGTTGTGTTCAAAGTTGGATTTGGTTTGCTGTGGAAAGTTCCAAGTGCCTGAAATTATGGTATTTGTTGGTTATATTAATTGTTCACTCTCCTTTGGATTTCCCGAAGGCCAGTTATAGATACCATAGCCCTAAATGGAGCATTAATATGATAGCATGTAGAGAGCAACATGGTTGCCGCACTAGCCACTTTGAAAACATGAGGGTGGGCAGATACCCATGCATTCATGGTTGCACTAACTCAAGCCGTGGACATAGTTCTTTCTCCTTCGTAACTCAAGATTCTCTCATCTATATTCTCTGGCATGCTTAAGCAACAATATTACGAACAACATGACAAGTCTTAATTCTCTGTCCCCTTTGCCTTGCATTGGAATGGTAACATCATGATCATTGTCACTAATATCATCAATTCCTATTATTGCATCACTTATCCCATCGATCTTTGCGTGTATTTTTCTTTGTGATCCCATCTTATTATTCTCAACACAAGACAAGTCTTCTATATCAATAAGCATGTTTGAGTCACTTGCAACACAAGACAAGTCTTCTATACCAATGAGCCTGTTCGAGTCACTTGCAATACATGACAAGTCTTCTATACCAGTGAGTCTACTCGAGTCCCTGTCTGCATTATAGTGTCTGCCACTTGAGCCACCAGGTGACCACCTCGCCTGTAAGATTCATTGATGCCAAAATGCACCGCTCGTTGTCATTCATAGTAACGACTGAAAAATAACTTTCGAATTGATTGGAGCCACAAAGTCAACACTAAAGGTTCTTGCTTTTATCGTACCACGTGAAGTTGAGCTTCCCACAGAAAGAAGGCTTGACGAGCAATGGAACTCTATCCCTTTCATCCCTCGGTGGTCGGAGTGGAGGACTGAGGAGTTGCAAATCCCATTCTGCCTTCTCTTCCTGAGCACTACGCTCCCATTCTTCCTTTTCCTCTCGAGCTGTACACTTTCTAAGCTACCTGGACTCCTGAGCCTAGCGGTCCCAGAGTTCCATGGCTTCCCGAGCCTCACAATCGTGTTCCCCTTCCATCTCCCGAGCTGCTTATCGCATTCTCTAGTGGCCTTCTCACGATCATCCCGCATTTCCTAAAGCTGGACCATGCAACTGAAAAGAATCTCAGACTGTTGTTGATGCATCTGCATCATAGTCTGCGTCATGGCCATCACGGCAAATATTGAAGTGTCTGCAGGATTCTGTGGTGGTAGGGGTTGGGAAATTGGTCCCTCCTCCCCACTCGTCTTGAACTGCTCACTAGTATTCATGATATCTCATCTATACCATAAAACAGAGGGGTTGTCCCTAAACTGACCCTCCCTATCTTAGCAAAGAAAAACTGAAGCTCTGATACCAGTGTAACAGGGATATAGCCTAACTCACTCTCTCTCCTGCTCAATACAATCTGAACTAAAAGAATGATGCACTCAAAACACAAGTGGAACTGTGGAGTGAGTATAAGAATCAGAGGGAGATGATATAGCATGCCTCTAGAGGGGGGAAATGAATAACGAACAATGTCTGGCCCAAAGGGCTGAATGGGCTGCTGGTCTGCTGCAGCCTTCTCTGGGCATGATCCTGGACTCAAATGCTGCTGATAGCTGAGGGCTAGAGCTCACTGAGGAGGATGGGCTGAAGGCTGCCCTTTTATAGGGCCCTTTGGATCCTGAACTGGCCGACTAGAAAAGGCTGCTGCGACTGGGACAGGCTGCTGCACCAACCTGCAAATCCACTAACTGCCACGTGGCTGCTGGCATCATTGCTGACATGCACGTCACGTGCTGTCTGTCTGCATGTCCCTCTGCCTGCATGGCAGCCCTGCAGTGGCTGCTGTGCTGGCTGCCTGCGTGGCAGCTCAGATGTCCACGGGCTGCAGATGCCCACGACAGGACAGCCAGGTCACCTGTCCAAGTGCCAAACTGGTATATTGCCTGTTATACAGATTGCTCCTGAATGGGGCACCAAAGTCATATGTGCATAGCCCTAACTGGGCATGGCAAATCCCACAAAAGGCCTACCCTAGGTCAAGTCCTCGGGCCTTTTTGTAGGAAGGCTTTAAGGTAGGGCGCTTGCACTATTCTTTTGTCGTAGATGTGCTTTCAGGTAGGGATTTCTAAGAAAACATGCCCCACCTTTCCATAAAGAACACAAGAAAGAGGGCACTATCGATTCCTATCATGACAACTTATAATGTTCCTTCAACATTGTGGAGCCAGCAATGCCTTTTGTCTCAAAAGTCCAGATGCAAATAGAACCAATGAGATACAAGCCTGTGTGATTACAATAGTATCGAAATCGACACTTGAGGAGCCACACTCCAAATGAACCTGGGAACTCTATAAAGAATAAAGTTAGTTTGTCTTGAACATGGAAGGCAAACCATACAAAACTTGTCAGACAATTCATGGTGGTAAGATGGCCAGCCTAGCAACAGCTTCAGGGTATGAGGGGTCTATAACCAATACACATCATAAAGCTCTCCAAGACTTAATACATCTGAGCCCTTTTACCACGACAAACTTTTTAAGGAACCTCCTGCATTGTCAAGAACACTTTTGTAATTGACGCAAACAATGTTCCTACCTGAAAATACATCCAGCCTCGCTCTGCATGAAAATAGTCTCTGGTAGCAATCATTGAGCTTATCCATAGCATTACAGAAGAACATACCCAACCTGGATGGTAATCACGCTGCTTCCATAGGCACTAAACACCAAATCTAGAAAGGGTTACAATACAGACCACAGCACAGACATGAACACACTCGGTTCCACCTGCTGCTTTATAGACAACCATAAAAGTGCTCTATTACTCAAATGTTCAATAACTATTTTTGTATTCACAAAAGCTTACTTGCAGGAACTTGATCCACGACTTCCTCAATCCTGCAGAGAGTCACAAAATATGTCCATCTATTTTTGGCTCTAAATCTTGGCATAGACGATGACAAGAAAAGAGTTGAAGGACAGGAATTCCAAGAAGCGACATAGAAGGAGCCATTTCATTTCCTAGAATGGTTACACTTTAAGTATCACTTCTTTTGTCTGTTCAAGTTCTCCTTCTTCTTCTTCTCCCTCTTCTTCTTCTTCTTCTTCTGTCTCTTCAAGATCTTCCTCGCTGTCGTAGTCTTCTAAATCTTCGTTATCAGTGACGCTAAAATATTCAGGTGGTGGCACAGTGTCCTCTGTGATAGCCTGCTTCCTTTTTATGACTAAAAATCGTATTACCCTCTCGTCTTTTTCCAACAGAGCTTTAAAGTCGTTTATTGACTGAGCCCCAATCTCTATATTTAGCAAGACATAGTTTGCCCTGCGTGCTTTAGCAATCTTGTATGCCAATTTTCTCATGCCCCAATCATTCAGCCTCCAGATCTTCCCTTTCTTTTCCGTGATAAAATCTGCCAAACGGACAATAGGCATTCAAATAAGAGACATTCATGATCATTCGAATTCTAAAGCCTCTAACGCTGCTCGAACTTCCAGTACGTCTACATACCTTTGACTTTCTGAATCGCATCTTGAAGTTCGTCGATACGGTCTTCATGCACTAGAAGCATTACTTCATAGTGGCGGGCTGTAACGTAAAAAATTAGAGGTCAGATTACAACCACGTAAACAAATCCTCAAAATGAATGACAAAGGCTTCCAGAAAAGGGACCGACCTGTGTCTAAATTGTAAGCGCTTTCCAGCTCAAGGTTTAATAAATTTGAAAAGCCACCTGCCATCAAACCATGAAGAGTTGCGATAGGCGGTCATGGAGTAGGTAAAGCTTGTTTAGACAGATTGGCCAAAAAGCCTCAAGTACACAGACTGGTACCTTTCTCAAGCTCATCAAGATCTGGTAACGCCTGCTCGATACGTCTACGGTCTCTCTGTAGCTTGGGAAGAGATTCATCCAGCTCAGCTCTACAAATCTGTGCAAGAGCCCAAGATGGAGCAATTTATACAGAAACGAGTGAGACCAAAGGGAAGTGCAGGTCCTCAGGGCAGAAATAACAAAAGGGGAGAAGAACCCAAGAAGGATTCAGAAAGAAGTCCAAGGATGAGGGAAGAAAATGCAGGAAAGCTCACAATGGAAGAGCGGGAGACGCGTTTGAAGCTAGGGAAGGTGCATGGAGGAGGTCGGTGCTCTATGAGAGCAAGGTCTGCATGCCAGAAGCGGGCAGTGTGAGGGGGAAACTGGAGAGAGCAAGGTGCTATGCATAAGAATGGAGGGTGGACGGAAGGGGGTGTGTCTGAAGACGTTAGAGATGCATTGACGGACATTGCCACCATTCTCCACTGCTTATTATTCTAACCTCATCTCCCATTCATTCAAGGAATCCCTCGAGATCTAGCACATCCTTTCCACCCCATAAGATTGTTGCCACACTAGTGCCAGGCTTTCCCTGTAGTCGTAGTCTGGAGAGCGGAGGTGCTTCACCCGTTCTACCACACGAGTAGCCAAACCCGTCTATGCTGGGTTAAAGACCCGCCCTACTGGGTCTTAAGTTGAGATTTTAGAATGGCTTTAATTTCACGAAATAAAATTTCAAGTTTTGAATGGACTGCTAGCTTCGCTTTATGATTAATTTACTCAAGGATTTAGGTCGATGAGGAGCTATGTGATGGTGATAGAGGCCCCCCCCTCTCTCTCTCTCTCTCTCTCTCTCTCTCTCTCTCTCTCTCTCTCTCTACTTTTCTCTCTCTCCTTCTCTCTTTACCTTGTTGGAATATGGGCCAACCCCCTGGTGGGTGTGGAAATTCATGAGGGTCTCATGCGATCATTACAGGTGTATTAGTGGAAGGGGATTAATTCCAAAGCATCCCTCCCCGGATTATTTGGGGAGTGGACCCCTACACTCGACGCTATTCAACACATGGCAGCCATTCAGAGGCTGCCTAACATCTCTCTCTCTCTCTCTCTCTCTCTCTCTCCCTCCCTCCCTCCCTCCCTCCCTCCCTCCCTCTCTCTCTCTCTCTCTCTCTCTCTCTCTCTCTCTTCTCTCTCTCTCTCTCTATCTATCTATCTATCTATCTATCTGTGTGTTTGTGTGTGTGTGTGTGTGTGTGTGTGTGTGTGTGTGTATCATGCATGATTTTCATAATTCCATAGGTACTTGGTTTGACTCCAAGAACTTTATTAGTCTCCATAAAGCCATCCATTCTTAATAAGATATCACTTTTGACATCTTTGCCCATTTGCAACATAGAATCACCTCCATCCCCGAAATAAAATTTGTAGCCATCTCCTTTTTGAACTTCCTTCGCAAGCAAGCCGTAACAACCATTATAAAGAGCATTAGTCTCTTTTCAATAATCTACTTTATTAATTATTTAGAAATCTACATTTTCTTTAGAAAATATGGGAGGTCTTAATTAGAAATTCAAGTTTTCAATAAAGGATTTAGGATTCAGTAATTAGTAATTTCCTAAACCCAAACCCTCTAAACTGTACACCCTAGTCTAAACCCTAAACCCTAAATCCTAAATCCTTAACCCAAACACTCTAAACCCTAATCTTGGCTCTCTAAACCCTAAACCCTAATCTTGGCTCTCTACGCCCTAAACCCTAACCCCTAAATCCTAAACCCTAATCTCTAAACCCTAAACCTTAAATCTTAAACCCTAACTCCTAATCCCCTAAACCCTAAACCCTAATTTTGGCCCTCAAAATCTTAAACCCTAAATACTAAACCCTAACCCCTAAACCCTTAACCCCTAATCCCTAATCCCTAAATCCTAAACCCTAAATTTTAAACCCTAAATCCTAAACCCTAACCCCTAAACCTTAAACCCTAATCTTGGTCCGCGAAACCCTAAACCCTAAATCTTAAACCCTAACCCCTAAACCCTTAACCCCTAATCCTTAAACCCTAACCACTAAACCCTAAAACCTAACACCTAATCCCTAAACCCTAATCCCTATATGCTAAACCCTAACCCCTTAACACTAAATCCTAAACCCTAAACCCTAACCCCTAATCCCTTATCCCTAAACCCTAAACCCTAAGCCCTAATCCCTAAACCCTAAATCTTAACCCATAAACCCTAAACCCTAACCCCTAAACCTTAAATCCTAATCTTAGTCCTCTAACCCATAAACGCTAATCGCTAATCATTAAACCCTAATCCCTAATCCCTAAATCTTAAACCCGAATCTTAGACCTCTAAACCCTAAACCCTAACCTGTAAACCTTAAACCCTAATCTTTACCCTCTAAACCCTAAATCCTAAACCCTAACCCCCAAACCATAACTTGTAAAAACTAACCCCTAATCCCTAAACCCAAAACCCTAACTCCCAAACCCTTAACCCTAACCCCCAAACCCTAAACCCTAATCCCAAACCCTTAAACCCTAAAACCTCAACCCTAAACCCTATCATCATTGATTTAAGTAATATCATTGATTGAAGGAATAGTTTTCATTAGGATTGATAAGTGGACTGGGGGTGGGAATGTGGGAATGGGAGTGAGAGTGGGAGAGGGAGAGGAAACAAAGTGATGTGGGATTGAGAGAGGGGGAGGTAGGAGAGTGGGAATAGGACTGGGAGGTGGGAGTGGGAGAAAGGGAGGGTGGGAGTGGGAGAAAGGGAGTGTGGACATGGGAGTAGGAGTGGGAGAGGGGGAGGTGGGTGTGGGAGTGGGAGTGGGAGTGGGAGTGGGTGGGAGAGGGGGAGGTGGGAGAGGGGAGGGTAGGAGAGATCAATGGAAGAGTAGGTACTTCGATGGAGGGGCCAATGGGAGAGGAGATAATGTGATGGAAGGGCCAATGGGCGAAACAGAGAGAGGAAGCAAGATTGGTCTCCAATACA